>NC_143046.1:9557500-9687500 GCF_057628025.1 Oncorhynchus mykiss | reverse complement strand
CTCCTCTCTCTGTTTGTAGTTACACTAACTCTCCTCTCTCTGTCTGTTTGTAGTTACACTAACTCTCCTCTCTCTGTCTGTTTGTAGTTACACTAACTCTCCTCTCTCTGTCTGTTTGTAGTTACACTAACTCTCCTCTCTCTCTGTTTGTAGCTACACTAACTCTCCTCTCTCTCTGTTTGTAGTTACACTAACTCTCCTCTCTCTCTCTGTTTGTAGTTACACTAACTCTCCTCTCTCTGTCTGTTTGTAGTTACACTAACTCTCCTCTCTCTGTCTGTTTGTAGTTACACTAACTCTCCTCTCTCTGTCTGTTTGTAGCTACACTAACTCTCCTCTCTCTCTGTTTGTAGCTACACTAACTCTCCTCTCTCTGTCTGTTTGTAGTTACACTAACTCTCCTCTCTCTGTCTGTTTGTAGTTACACTAACTCCCCTCTCTCTCTGTTTGTAGTTACACTAACTCTCCTCTCTCTGTCTGTTTGTAGTTACACTAACTCTCCTCTCTGTCTGTTTGTAGTTACACTAACTCTCCTCTGTCTGCTTGTAGTTACACTAACTCTCCTCTCTCTGTTTGTAGTTACACTAACTCTCCTCTCTCTGTTTGTAGTTACACTAACTCTCCTCTCTCTGTCTGTTTGTAGTTACACTATCTCTCCTCTCTCTGTTTGTAGTTACACTAACTCTCCTCTCTCTCTGTTTGTAGCTACACTAACTCTCCTCTCTCTCTCTGTTTGTAGTTACACTAACTCTCCTCTCTCTCTCTGTTTGTAGTTACACTAACTCTCCTCTCTCTCTCTGTTTGTAGCTACACTAACTCTCCTCTCTCTGTCTGTTTGTAGTTACACTAACTCTCCTCTCTCTGTCTGTTTGTAGTTACACTAACTCTCCTCTCTGTCTGTTTGTAGTTACACTAACTCTCCTCTGTCTGTTTGTAGTTACACTAACTCTCCTCTCTCTGTCTGTTTGTAGTTACACTAACTCTCCTCTCTCTCTGTTTGTAGTTACACTAACTCTCCTCTCTCTGTCTGTTTGTAGTTACACTAACTCTCCTCTCTCTCTCTGTTTGTAGTTACACTAACTCTCCTCTCTCTGTCTGTTTGTAGTTACACTAACTCTCCTCTCTCTGTTTGTAGTTACACTAACTCTCCTCTCTTTCTCTGTTTGTAGTTACACTAACTCTCCTCTCTCTGTCTGTTTGTAGTTACACTAACTCTCCTCTCTCTGTCTGTTTGTAGCTACACTAACTCTCCTCTCTCTCTGTTTGTAGCTACACTAACTCTCCTCTCTTTGTCTGTTTGTAGTTACACTTACTCTCCTCTCTCTCTGTTTGTAGTTACATTAACTCTCCTCTCTCTCTGTTTGTAGTTACACTAACTCCCCTCTCTCTCTGTTTGTAGTTACACTAACTCTCCTCTCTCTCTGTTTGTAGTTACACTAACTCTCCTCTCTCTCTGTTTGTAGTTACACTAACTCTCCTCTCTCTGTCTGCTTGTAGTTACACTAACTCTCCTCTCTCTCTGTTTGTAGTTACACTAACTCTCCTCTCTCTCTGTTTGTAGTTACACTAACTCTCCTCTCTCTCTGTTTGTAGTTACACTAACTCTCCTCTCTCTCTCTGTTTGTAGTTACACTAACTCTCCTCTCTCTGTCTGTTTGTAGTTACACTAACTCTCCTCTCTCTGTCTGTTTGTAGTTACACTAACTCTCCTCTCTCTGTCTGTTTGTAGCTACACTAACTCTCCTCTCTCTGTCTGTTTGTAGTTACACTAACTCTCCTCTCTCTCTCTGTTTGTAGTTACACTAACTCTCCTCTCTCTGTCTGCTTGTAGTTACACTTACTCTCCTCTCTCTGTTTGTAGTTACACTAACTCTCCTCTCTCTGTTTGTAGTTACACTAACTCTCCTCTCTCTGTCTGTTTGTAGTTACACTAACTCTCCTCTCTCTGTCTGTAGTTACACTAACTCTCCTCTCTCTGTCTGTTTGTAGCTACACTAACTCTCCTCTCTCTCTGTTTGTAGCTACACTAACTCTCCTCTCTTTGTCTGTTTGTAGTTACACTTACTCTCCTCTCTCTCTGTTTGTAGTTACACTAACTCTCCTCTCTCTCTGTTTGTAGTTACACTAACTCCCCTCTCTCTCTGTTTGTAGTTACATTAACTCTCCTCTCTCTCTGTTTGTAGTTACACTAACTCTCCTCTCTCTGTCTGTTTGTAGTTACACTAACTCTCCTCTCTCTGTCTGTTTGTAGCTACACTAACTCTCCTCTCTCTCTGTTTGTAGCTACACTAACTCTCCTCTCTCTGTCTGTTTGTAGTTACACTAACTCTCCTCTCTCTGTCTGTTTGTAGTTACACTAACTCCCCTCTCTCTCTGTTTGTAGTTACACTAACTCTCCTCTCTCTGTCTGTTTGTAGTTACACTAACTCTCCTCTCTGTCTGTTTGTAGTTACACTAACTCTCCTCTGTCTGCTTGTAGTTACACTAACTCTCCTCTCTCTGTTTGTAGTTACACTAACTCTCCTCTCTCTGTTTGTAGTTACACTAACTCTCCTCTCTCTGTCTGTTTGTAGTTACACTATCTCTCCTCTCTCTGTTTGTAGTTACACTAACTCTCCTCTCTCTCTGTTTGTAGCTACACTAACTCTCCTCTCTCTCTCTGTTTGTAGTTACACTAACTCTCCTCTCTCTCTCTGTTTGTAGTTACACTAACTCTCCTCTCTCTCTCTGTTTGTAGCTACACTAACTCTCCTCTCTCTGTCTGTTTGTAGTTACACTAACTCTCCTCTCTCTGTCTGTTTGTAGTTACACTAACTCTCCTCTCTGTCTGTTTGTAGTTACACTAACTCTCCTCTCTGTCTGTTTGTAGTTACACTAACTCTCCTCTGTCTGTTTGTAGTTACACTAACTCTCCTCTCTCTGTCTGTTTGTAGTTACACTAACTCTCCTCTCTCTCTGTTTGTAGTTACACTAACTCTCCTCTCTCTGTCTGTTTGTAGTTACACTAACTCTCCTCTCTCTCTCTGTTTGTAGTTACACTAACTCTCCTCTCTCTGTCTGTTTGTAGTTACACTAACTCTCCTCTCTCTGTTTGTAGTTACACTAACTCTCCTCTCTCTGTCTGTTTGTAGTTACACTAACTCTCCTCTCTCTGTCTGTTTGTAGTTACACTAACTCTCCTCTCTCTGTCTGTTTGTAGTTACACTAACTCTCCTCTCTCTGTCTGTTTGTAGTTACACTAACTCTCCTCTCTCTGTTTGTAGTTACACTAACTCTCCTCTCTCTGTCTGTTTGTAGTTACACTAACTCTCCTCTCTCTGTCTGTTTGTAGCTACACTAACTCTCCTCTCTCTCTGTTTGTAGCTACACTAACTCTCCTCTCTCTGTCTGTTTGTAGTTACACTAACTCTCCTCTCTCTGTCTGTTTGTAGTTACACTAACTCCCCTCTCTCTCTGTTTGTAGTTACACTAACTCTCCTCTCTCTCTGTTTGTAGTTACACTAACTCTCCTCTCTCTGTCTGTTTGTAGTTACACTAACTCTCCTCTCTCTGTCTGTTTGTAGTTACACTTACTCTCCTCTCTCTCTGTTTGTAGTTACACTAACTCTCCTCTCTCTCTGTTTGTAGTTACACTAACTCCCCTCTCTCTCTGTTTGTAGTTAAACTAACTCTCCTCTCTGTCTGTTTGTAGTTACACTAACTCTCCTCTCTCTGTTTGTAGTTACACTAACTCTCCTCTCTCTGTCTGTTTGTAGTTACACTAACTCTCCTCTCTCTGTCTGTTTGTAGTTACACTAACTCTCCTCTCTCTGTCTGTTTGTAGTTACACTAACTCTCCTCTCTCTCTGTTTGTAGCTACACTAACTCTCCTCTCTCTCTGTTTGTAGTTACACTAACTCTCCTCTCTCTCTGTTTGTAGTTACACTAACTCTCCTCTCTCTGTCTGTTTGTAGTTACACTAACTCTCCTCTCTCTGTCTGTTTGTAGTTACACTAACTCTCCTCTCTCTGTCTGTTTGTAGCTACACTAACTCTCCTCTCTCTCTGTTTGTAGCTACACTAACTCTCCTCTCTCTGTCTGTTTGTAGTTACACTAACTCTCCTCTCTCTCTCTGTTTGTAGTTACACTAACTCTCCTCTCTCTGTCTGCTTGTAGTTACACTTACTCTCCTCTCTCTGTTTGTAGTTACACTAACTCTCCTCTCTCTGTTTGTAGTTACACTAACTCTCCTCTCTCTGTCTGTTTGTAGTTACACTAACTCTCCTCTCTCTGTCTGTTTGTAGTTACACTAACTCTCCTCTCTCTGTCTGTTTGTAGCTACACTAACTCTCCTCTCTCTCTGTTTGTAGCTACACTAACTCTCCTCTCTTTGTCTGTTTGTAGTTACACTTACTCTCCTCTCTCTCTGTTTGTAGTTACACTAACTCTCCTCTCTCTCTGTTTGTAGTTACACTAACTCCCCTCTCTCTCTGTTTGTAGTTACATTAACTCTCCTCTCTCTCTGTTTGTAGTTACACTAACTCCCCTCTCTCTCTGTTTGTAGTTACACTAACTCTCCTCTCTCTCTGTTTGTAGTTACACTAACTCTCCTCTCTCTCTGTTTGTAGTTACACTAACTCTCCTCTCTTTGTCTGTTTGTAGTTACACTTACTCTCCTCTCTCTCTGTTTGTAGTTACACTAACTCTCATCTCTCTCTGTTTGTAGTTACACTAACTCTCCTCTCTTTGTCTGTTTGTAGTTACACTTACTCTCCTCTCTGTCTGTTTGTAGTTACACTAACTCTCCTCTCTCTGTTTGTAGTTACACTAACTCTCCTCTCTCTGTCTGTTTGTAGTTACACTAACTCTCCTCTCTCTGTCTGTTTGTAGTTACACTAACTCTCCTCTCTCTGTCTGTTTGTAGTTACACTAACTCTCCTCTCTCTGTCTGTTTGTAGCTACACTAACTCTCCTCTCTCTCTGTTTGTAGTTACACTAACTCTCCTCTCTCTCTCTGTTTGTAGTTACACTAACTCTCCTCTCTCTGTCTGTTTGTAGTTACACTAACTCTCCTCTCTCTGTCTGTTTGTAGTTACACTAACTCTCCTCTCTCTGTCTGTTTGTAGCTACACTAACTCTCCTCTCTCTCTGTTTGTAGCTACACTAACTCTCCTCTCTCTGTCTGTTTGTAGTTACACTAACTCTCCTCTCTCTGTCTGTTTGTAGTTACACTAACTCCCCTCTCTCTCTGTTTGTAGTTACACTAACTCTCCTCTCTCTGTCTGTTTGTAGTTACACTAACTCTCCTCTCTGTCTGTTTGTAGTTACACTAACTCTCCTCTGTCTGCTTGTAGTTACACTAACTCTCCTCTCTCTGTTTGTAGTTACACTAACTCTCCTCTCTCTGTTTGTAGTTACACTAACTCTCCTCTCTCTGTCTGTTTGTAGTTACACTATCTATCCTCTCTCTGTTTGTAGTTACACTAACTCTCCTCTCTCTCTGTTTGTAGCTACACTAACTCTCCTCTCTCTCTCTGTTTGTAGTTACACTAACTCTCCTCTCTCTCTCTGTTTGTAGCTACACTAACTCTCCTCTCTGTCTGTTTGTAGTTACACTAACTCTCCTCTCTCTGTCTGTTTGTAGTTACACTAACTCTCCTCTCTGTCTGTTTGTAGTTACACTAACTCTCCTCTCTGTCTGTTTGTAGTTACACTAACTCTCCTCTGTCTGTTTGTAGTTACACTAACTCTCCTCTCTCTGTCTGTTTGTAGTTACACTAACTCTCCTCTCTCTCTGTTTGTAGTTACACTAACTCTCCTCTCTCTGTCTGTTTGTAGTTACACTAACTCTCCTCTCTCTCTCTGTTTGTAGTTACACTAACTCTCCTCTCTCTGTCTGTTTGTAGTTACACTAACTCTCCTCTGTCTGTTTGTAGTTACACTAACTCTCCTCTCTCTGTCTGTTTGTAGTTACACTAACTCTCCTCTCTCTCTGTTTGTAGCTACACTAACTCTCCTCTCTCTCTCTGGTTGTAGTTACACTAACTCTCCTCTCTCTCTCTCTGTTTGTAGTTACACTAACTCTCCTCTCTCTGTCTGTTTGTAGTTACACTAACTCTCCTCTCTCTGTCTGTTTGTAGCTACACTAACTCTCCTCTCTCTCTGTTTGTAGTTACACTAACTCTCCTCTCTCTCTCTGTTTGTAGCTACACTAACTCTCCTCTGTCTGTTTGTAGTTACACTAACTCTCCTCTCTCTCTCTCTGTTTGTAGTTACACTAACTCTCCTCTCTCTGTCTGTTTGTAGTTACACTAACTCTCCTCTCTCTGTCTGTTTGTAGCTACACTAACTCTCCTCTCTCTCTGTTTGTAGCTACACTAACTCTCCTCTCTCTGTCTGTTTGTAGTTACACTAACTCTCCTCTCTCTGTCTGTTTGTAGTTACACTAACTCCCCTCTCTCTCTGTTTGTAGTTACACTAACTCTCCTCTCTCTCTGTTTGTAGTTACACTAACTCTCCTCTCTCTCTGTTTGTAGTTACACTAACTCTCCTCTCTCTGTCTGTTTGTAGTTACACTAACTCTCCTCTCTCTGTCTGTTTGTAGTTACACTAACTCTCCTCTCTCTCTGTTTGTAGTTACACTAACTCTCCTCTCTCTGTCTGTTTGTAGTTACACTAACTCCCCTCTCTCTGTCTGTTTGTAGCTACACTAACTCTCCTCTCTCTCTGTTTGTAGCTACACTAACTCTCCTCTCTTTGTCTGTTTGTAGTTACACTTACTCTCCTCTCTCTCTGTTTGTAGTTACACTAACTCTCCTCTCTCTCTGTTTGTATATACACTAACTCCCCTCTCTCTCTGTTTGTAGTTACACTAACTCTCCTCTCTGTCTGTTTGTAGTTACACTAACTCCCCTCTCTCTGTCTGTTTGTAGCTACACTAACTCTCCTCTCTCTCTGTTTGTAGCTACACTAACTCTCCTCTCTTTGTCTGTTTGTAGTTACACTTACTCTCCTCTCTCTCTGTTTGTAGTTACACTAACTCTCCTCTCTCTCTGTTTGTAGTTACACTAACTCCCCTCTCTCTCTGTTTGTAGTTACACTAACTCTCCTCTCTGTCTGTTTGTAGTTACACTAACTCTCCTCTCTCTGTCTGTTTGTAGCTACACTAACTCTCCTCTCTCTCTGTTTGTAGCTACACTAACTCTCCTCTCTCTGTCTGTTTGTAGTTACACTAACTCTCCTCTCTCTCTCTGTTTGTAGTTACACTAACTCTCCTCTCTCTGTCTGCTTGTAGTTACACTTACTCTCCTCTCTCTGTTTGTAGTTACACTAACTCTCCTCTCTCTGTTTGTAGTTACACTAACTCTCCTCTCTCTGTCTGTTTGTAGTTACACTAACTCTCCTCTCTCTGTCTGTTTGTAGTTACACTAACTCTCCTCTCTCTGTCTGTTTGTAGCTACACTAACTCTCCTCTCTCTCTGTTTGTAGCTACACTAACTCTCCTCTCTTTGTCTGTTTGTAGTTACACTTACTCTCCTCTCTCTCTGTTTGTAGTTACACTAACTCTCCTCTCTCTCTGTTTGTAGTTACACTAACTCCCCTCTCTCTCTGTTTGTAGTTACATTAACTCTCCTCTCTCTCTGTTTGTAGTTACACTAACTCCCCTCTCTCTCTGTTTGTAGTTACACTAACTCTCCTCTCTCTCTGTTTGTAGTTACACTAACTCTCCTCTCTCTCTGTTTGTAGTTACACTAACTCTCCTCTCTTTGTCTGTTTGTAGTTACACTTACTCTCCTCTCTCTCTGTTTGTAGTTACACTAACTCTCCTCTCTCTCTGTTTGTAGTTACACTAACTCTCCTCTCTTTGTCTGTTTGTAGTTACACTTACTCTCCTCTCTGTCTGTTTGTAGTTACACTAACTCTCCTCTCTCTGTTTGTAGTTACACTATCTATCCTCTCTCTGTTTGTAGTTACACTAACTCTCCTCTCTCTCTGTTTGTAGCTACACTAACTCTCCTCTCTCTCTCTGTTTGTAGTTACACTAACTCTCCTCTCTCTCTCTGTTTGTAGCTACACTAACTCTCCTCTCTGTCTGTTTGTAGTTACACTAACTCTCCTCTCTCTGTCTGTTTGTAGTTACACTAACTCTCCTCTCTGTCTGTTTGTAGTTACACTAACTCTCCTCTCTGTCTGTTTGTAGTTACACTAACTCTCCTCTGTCTGTTTGTAGTTACACTAACTCTCCTCTCTCTGTCTGTTTGTAGTTACACTAACTCTCCTCTCTCTCTGTTTGTAGTTACACTAACTCTCCTCTCTCTGTCTGTTTGTAGTTACACTAACTCTCCTCTCTCTCTCTGTTTGTAGTTACACTAACTCTCCTCTCTCTGTCTGTTTGTAGTTACACTAACTCTCCTCTGTCTGTTTGTAGTTACACTAACTCTCCTCTCTCTGTCTGTTTGTAGTTACACTAACTCTCCTCTCTCTCTGTTTGTAGCTACACTAACTCTCCTCTCTCTCTCTGGTTGTAGTTACACTAACTCTCCTCTCTCTCTCTCTCTGTTTGTAGTTACACTAACTCTCCTCTCTCTGTCTGTTTGTAGTTACACTAACTCTCCTCTCTCTGTCTGTTTGTAGCTACACTAACTCTCCTCTCTCTCTGTTTGTAGTTACACTAACTCTCCTCTCTCTCTCTGTTTGTAGCTACACTAACTCTCCTCTCTGTCTGTTTGTAGTTACACTAACTCTCCTCTCTCTGTCTGTTTGTAGTTACACTAACTCTCCTCTCTGTCTGTTTGTAGTTACACTAACTCTCCTCTCTGTCTGTTTGTAGTTACACTAACTCTCCTCTGTCTGTTTGTAGTTACACTAACTCTCCTCTCTCTGTCTGTTTGTAGTTACACTAACTCTCCTCTCTCTCTGTTTGTAGTTACACTAACTCTCCTCTCTCTGTCTGTTTGTAGTTACACTAACTCTCCTCTGTCTGTTTGTAGTTACACTAACTCTCCTCTCTCTGTCTGTTTGTAGTTACACTAACTCTCCTCTCTCTGTCTGTTTGTAGTTACACTAACTCTCCTCTCTCTGTCTGTTTGTAGTTACACTAACTCTCCTCTCTCTCTGTTTGTAGCTACACTAACTCTCCTCTCTCTCTCTGGTTGTAGTTACACTAACTCTCCTCTCTCTCTCTCTGTTTGTAGTTACACTAACTCTCCTCTCTCTGTCTGTTTGTAGTTACACTAACTCTCCTCTCTCTGTCTGTTTGTAGCTACACTAACTCTCCTCTCTCTCTGTTTGTAGCTACACTAACTCTCCTCTCTCTGTCTGTTTGTAGTTACACTAACTCTCCTCTCTCTGTCTGTTTGTAGTTACACTAACTCCCCTCTCTCTCTGTTTGTAGTTACACTAACTCTCCTCTCTCTCTGTTTGTAGTTACACTAACTCTCCTCTCTCTGTCTGTTTGTAGTTACACTAACTCCCCTCTCTCTGTCTGTTTGTAGCTACACTAACTCTCCTCTCTCTCTGTTTGTAGCTACACTAACTCTCCTCTCTTTGTCTGTTTGTAGTTACACTTACTCTCCTCTCTCTCTGTTTGTAGTTACACTAACTCTCCTCTCTCTCTGTTTGTAGTTACACTAACTCCCCTCTCTCTCTGTTTGTAGTTACACTAACTCTCCTCTCTGTCTGTTTGTAGTTACACTAACTCTCCTCTCTCTGTCTGTTTGTAGCTACACTAACTCTCCTCTCTCTCTGTTTGTAGCTACACTAACTCTCCTCTCTCTGTCTGTTTGTAGTTACACTAACTCTCCTCTCTCTCTCTGTTTGTAGTTACACTAACTCTCCTCTCTCTGTCTGCTTGTAGTTACACTTACTCTCCTCTCTCTGTTTGTAGTTACACTAACTCTCCTCTCTCTGTTTGTAGTTACACTAACTCTCCTCTCTCTGTCTGTTTGTAGTTACACTAACTCTCCTCTCTCTGTCTGTTTGTAGTTACACTAACTCTCCTCTCTCTGTCTGTTTGTAGCTACACTAACTCTCCTCTCTCTCTGTTTGTAGCTACACTAACTCTCCTCTCTTTGTCTGTTTGTAGTTACACTTACTCTCCTCTCTCTCTGTTTGTAGTTACACTAACTCTCCTCTCTCTCTGTTTGTAGTTACACTAACTCCCCTCTCTCTCTGTTTGTAGTTACATTAACTCTCCTCTCTCTCTGTTTGTAGTTACACTAACTCTCCTCTCTCTCTGTTTGTAGTTACACTAACTCTCCTCTCTTTGTCTGTTTGTAGTTACACTTACTCTCCTCTCTCTCTGTTTGTAGTTACACTAACTCTCCTCTCTCTCTGTTTGTAGTTACACTAACTCTCCTCTCTTTGTCTGTTTGTAGTTACACTTACTCTCCTCTCTGTCTGTTTGTAGTTACACTAACTCTCCTCTCTCTGTTTGTAGTTACACTAACTCTCCTCTCTCTGTCTGTTTGTAGTTACACTAACTCTCCTCTCTCTGTCTGTTTGTAGTTACACTAACTCTCCTCTCTCTGTCTGTTTGTAGTTACACTAACTCTCCTCTCTCTCTGTTTGTAGCTACACTAACTCTCCTCTCTCTCTGTTTGTAGTTACACTAACTCTCCTCTCTCTCTCTGTTTGTAGTTACACTAACTCTCCTCTCTCTGTCTGTTTGTAGTTACACTAACTCTCCTCTCTCTGTCTGTTTGTAGTTACACTAACTCTCCTCTCTCTGTCTGTTTGTAGCTACACTAACTCTCCTCTCTCTCTGTTTGTAGCTACACTAACTCTCCTCTCTCTGTCTGTTTGTAGTTACACTAACTCTCCTCTCTCTGTCTGTTTGTAGTTACACTAACTCCCCTCTCTCTCTGTTTGTAGTTACACTAACTCTCCTCTCTCTGTCTGTTTGTAGTTACACTAACTCTCCTCTCTGTCTGTTTGTAGTTACACTAACTCTCCTCTGTCTGCTTGTAGTTACACTAACTCTCCTCTCTCTGTTTGTAGTTACACTAACTCTCCTCTCTCTGTTTGTAGTTACACTAACTCTCCTCTCTCTGTCTGTTTGTAGTTACACTATCTATCCTCTCTCTGTTTGTAGTTACACTAACTCTCCTCTCTCTCTGTTTGTAGCTACACTAACTCTCCTCTCTCTCTCTGTTTGTAGTTACACTAACTCTCCTCTCTCTCTCTGTTTGTAGCTACACTAACTCTCCTCTCTGTCTGTTTGTAGTTACACTAACTCTCCTCTCTCTGTCTGTTTGTAGTTACACTAACTCTCCTCTCTGTCTGTTTGTAGTTACACTAACTCTCCTCTCTGTCTGTTTGTAGTTACACTAACTCTCCTCTGTCTGTTTGTAGTTACACTAACTCTCCTCTCTCTGTCTGTTTGTAGTTACACTAACTCTCCTCTCTCTCTGTTTGTAGTTACACTAACTCTCCTCTCTCTGTCTGTTTGTAGTTACACTAACTCTCCTCTCTCTCTCTGTTTGTAGTTACACTAACTCTCCTCTCTCTGTCTGTTTGTAGTTACACTAACTCTCCTCTGTCTGTTTGTAGTTACACTAACTCTCCTCTCTCTGTCTGTTTGTAGTTACACTAACTCTCCTCTCTCTGTCTGTTTGTAGTTACACTAACTCTCCTCTCTCTGTCTGTTTGTAGTTACACTAACTCTCCTCTCTCTCTGTTTGTAGCTACACTAACTCTCCTCTCTCTCTCTGGTTGTAGTTACACTAACTCTCCTCTCTCTCTCTCTGTTTGTAGTTACACTAACTCTCCTCTCTCTGTCTGTTTGTAGTTACACTAACTCTCCTCTCTCTGTCTGTTTGTAGCTACACTAACTCTCCTCTCTCTCTGTTTGTAGCTACACTAACTCTCCTCTCTCTGTCTGTTTGTAGTTACACTAACTCTCCTCTCTCTGTCTGTTTGTAGTTACACTAACTCCCCTCTCTCTCTGTTTGTAGTTACACTAACTCTCCTCTCTCTCTGTTTGTAGTTACACTAACTCTCCTCTCTCTGTCTGTTTGTAGTTACACTAACTCTCCTCTCTCTGTCTGTTTGTAGTTACACTAACTCTCCTCTCTCTCTGTTTGTAGTTACACTAACTCTCCTCTCTCTGTCTGTTTGTAGTTACACTAACTCCCCTCTCTCTGTCTGTTTGTAGCTACACTAACTCTCCTCTCTCTCTGTTTGTAGCTACACTAACTCTCCTCTCTTTGTCTGTTTGTAGTTACACTTACTCTCCTCTCTCTCTGTTTGTAGTTACACTAACTCTCCTCTCTCTCTGTTTGTAGTTACACTAACTCCCCTCTCTCTCTGTTTGTAGTTACACTAACTCTCCTCTCTGTCTGTTTGTAGTTACACTAACTCTCCTCTCTCTGTTTGTAGTTACACTAACTCTCCTCTCTCTGTTTGTAGTTACACTAACTCTCCTCTCTCTGTCTGTTTGTAGTTACACTAACTCTCCTCTCTCTCTCTGTTTGTAGTTACACTAACTCTCCTCTCTCTGTCTGTTTGTAGTTACACTAACTCTCCTCTCTCTGTCTGTTTGTAGCTACACTAACTCTCCTCTCTCTCTGTTTGTAGCTACACTAACTCTCCTCTTTCTGTCTGTTTGTAGTTACACTAACTCTCCTCTCTCTGTCTGTTTGTAGTTACACTAACTCCCCTCTCTCTCTGTTTGTAGTTACACTAACTCTCCTCTCTCTGTCTGTTTGTAGTTACACTAACTCTCCTCTCTGTCTGTTTGTAGTTACACTAACTCTCCTCTGTCTGCTTGTAGTTACACTAACTCTCCTCTCTCTGTTTGTAGTTACACTAACTCTCCTCTCTCTGTTTGTAGTTACAATAACTCTCCTCTCTGTCTGTTTGTAGTTACACTAACTCTCCTCTCTCTGTCTGCTTGTAGTTACACTATCTCTCCTCTCTCTGTTTGTAGTTACACTAACTCTCCTCTCTCTCTCTGTTTGTAGTTACACTAACTCTCCTCTCTCTCTCTGTTTGTAGCTACACTAACTCTCCTCTCTCTGTCTGTTTGTAGTTACACTAACTCTCCTCTCTCTGTCTGTTTGTAGTTACACTAACTCTCCTCTCTGTCTGTTTGTAGTTACACTAACTCTCCTCTCTGTCTGTTTGTAGTTACACTAACTCTCCTCTCTGTCTGTTTGTAGTTACACTAACTCTCCTCTCTCTGTCTGTTTGTAGTTACACTAACTCTCCTCTCTCTCTGTTTGTAGTTACACTAACTCTCCTCTCTCTCTCTGTTTGTAGTTACACTAACTCTCCTCTCTCTGTCTGTTTGTAGTTACACTAACTCTCCTCTCTCTGTTTGTAGTTACACTAACTCTCCTCTCTCTGTCTGTTTGTAGTTACACTAACTCTCCTCTCTGTCTGTTTGTAGTTACACTAACTCTCCTCTCTGTCTGTTTGTAGTTACACTAACTCTCCTCTCTCTGTCTGTTTGTAGTTACACTAACTCTCCTCTCTGTCTGTTTGTAGTTACACTAACTCTCCTCTGTCTGTTTGTAGTTACACTAACTCTCCTCTCTCTGTCTGTTTGTAGTTACACTAACTCTCCTCTCTCTCTGTTTGTAGTTACACTAACTCTCCTCTCTCTGTCTGTTTGTAGTTACACTAACTCTCCTCTCTCTCTCTGTTTGTAGTTACACTAACTCTCCTCTCTCTGTCTGTTTGTAGTTACACTAACTCTCCTCTGTCTGTTTGTAGTTACACTAACTCTCCTCTCTCTGTCTGTTTGTAGTTACACTAACTCTCCTCTCTCTGTCTGTTTGTAGTTACACTAACTCTCCTCTCTCTGTCTGTTTGTAGTTACACTAACTCTCCTCTCTCTCTGTTTGTAGCTACACTAACTCTCCTCTCTCTCTCTGGTTGTAGTTACACTAACTCTCCTCTCTCTCTCTCTGTTTGTAGTTACACTAACTCTCCTCTCTCTGTCTGTTTGTAGTTACACTAACTCTCCTCTCTCTGTCTGTTTGTAGCTACACTAACTCTCCTCTCTCTCTGTTTGTAGCTACACTAACTCTCCTCTCTCTGTCTGTTTGTAGTTACACTAACTCTCCTCTCTCTGTCTGTTTGTAGTTACACTAACTCCCCTCTCTCTCTGTTTGTAGTTACACTAACTCTCCTCTCTCTCTGTTTGTAGTTACACTAACTCTCCTCTCTCTGTCTGTTTGTAGTTACACTAACTCTCCTCTCTCTGTCTGTTTGTAGTTACACTAACTCTCCTCTCTCTCTGTTTGTAGTTACACTAACTCTCCTCTCTCTGTCTGTTTGTAGTTACACTAACTCCCCTCTCTCTGTCTGTTTGTAGCTACACTAACTCTCCTCTCTCTCTGTTTGTAGCTACACTAACTCTCCTCTCTTTGTCTGTTTGTAGTTACACTTACTCTCCTCTCTCTCTGTTTGTAGTTACACTAACTCTCCTCTCTCTCTGTTTGTAGTTACACTAACTCCCCTCTCTCTCTGTTTGTAGTTACACTAACTCTCCTCTCTGTCTGTTTGTAGTTACACTAACTCTCCTCTCTCTGTTTGTAGTTACACTAACTCTCCTCTCTCTGTTTGTAGTTACACTAACTCTCCTCTCTCTGTCTGTTTGTAGTTACACTAACTCTCCTCTCTCTCTCTGTTTGTAGTTACACTAACTCTCCTCTCTCTGTCTGTTTGTAGTTACACTAACTCTCCTCTCTCTGTCTGTTTGTAGCTACACTAACTCTCCTCTCTCTCTGTTTGTAGCTACACTAACTCTCCTCTTTCTGTCTGTTTGTAGTTACACTAACTCTCCTCTCTCTGTCTGTTTGTAGTTACACTAACTCCCCTCTCTCTCTGTTTGTAGTTACACTAACTCTCCTCTCTCTGTCTGTTTGTAGTTACACTAACTCTCCTCTCTGTCTGTTTGTAGTTACACTAACTCTCCTCTGTCTGCTTGTAGTTACACTAACTCTCCTCTCTCTGTTTGTAGTTACACTAACTCTCCTCTCTCTGTTTGTAGTTACAATAACTCTCCTCTCTGTCTGTTTGTAGTTACACTAACTCTCCTCTCTCTGTCTGCTTGTAGTTACACTATCTCTCCTCTCTCTGTTTGTAGTTACACTAACTCTCCTCTCTCTCTCTGTTTGTAGTTACACTAACTCTCCTCTCTCTCTCTGTTTGTAGCTACACTAACTCTCCTCTCTCTGTCTGTTTGTAGTTACACTAACTCTCCTCTCTCTGTCTGTTTGTAGTTACACTAACTCTCCTCTCTGTCTGTTTGTAGTTACACTAACTCTCCTCTCTGTCTGTTTGTAGTTACACTAACTCTCCTCTCTGTCTGTTTGTAGTTACACTAACTCTCCTCTCTCTGTCTGTTTGTAGTTACACTAACTCTCCTCTCTCTCTGTTTGTAGTTACACTAACTCTCCTCTCTCTCTCTGTTTGTAGTTACACTAACTCTCCTCTCTCTGTCTGTTTGTAGTTACACTAACTCTCCTCTCTCTGTTTGTAGTTACACTAACTCTCCTCTCTCTGTCTGTTTGTAGTTACACTAACTCTCCTCTCTGTCTGTTTGTAGTTACACTAACTCTCCTCTCTGTCTGTTTGTAGTTACACTAACTCTCCTCTCTCTGTCTGTTTGTAGTTACACTAACTCTCCTCTCTCTCTCTGTTTGTAGTTACACTAACTCTCCTCTCTCTCTCTGTTTGTAGTTACACTAACTCTCCTCTCTCTGTCTGTTTGTAGTTACACTAACTCTCCTCTCTCTGTTTGTAGTTACACTAACTCTCCTCTCTCTGTCTGTTTGTAGTTACACTAACTCTCCTCTCTCTGTCTGTTTGTAGTTACACTAACTCTCCTCTCTCTGTCTGTTTGTAGTTACACTAACTCTCCTCTCTCTCTGTTTGTAGCTACACTAACTCTCCTCTCTCTCTCTGGTTGTAGTTACACTAACTCTCCTCTCTCTGTCTGTTTGTAGTTACACTAACTCCCCTCTCTCTCTGTTTGTAGTTACACTAACTCTCCTCTCTCTCTGTTTGTAGTTACACTAACTCTCCTCTCTCTGTCTGTTTGTAGTTACACTAACTCTCCTCTCTCTGTCTGTTTGTAGTTACACTAACTCTCCTCTCTCTGTCTGTTTGTAGTTACACTAACTCTCCTCTGTCTGCTTGTAGTTACACTAACTCTCCTCTCTCTGTTTGTAGTTACACTAACTCTCCTCTCTCTGTTTGTAGTTACACTAACTCTCCTCTCTCTGTCTGTTTGTAGTTACACTAACTCTCCTCTCTCTGTCTGTTTGTAGTTACACTATCTCTCCTCTCTCTGTTTGTAGTTACACTAACTCTCCTCTCTCTGTTTGTAGTTACACTAACTCTCCTCTCTCTCTCTGTTTGTATCTACACTCTCTCCTCTCTGTCTGTTTGTAGTTACACTAACTCTCCTCTCTGTCTGTTTGTAGTTACACTAACTCTCCTCTGTCTGTTTGTAGTTACACTAACTCTCCTCTCTCTGTCTGTTTGTAGTTACACTAACTCTCCTCTCTTTCTCTGTTTGTAGTTACACTAACTCTCCTCTCTCTCTCTGTTTGTAGTTACACTAACTCTCCTCTCTCTGTCTGTTTGTAGTTACACTAACTCTCCTCTCTCTCTGTTTGTAGTTACACTAACTCCCCTCTCTCTCTGTTTGTAGTTACACTAACTCTCCTCTCTGTCTGTTTGTAGTTACACTAACTCTCCTCTCTCTGTCTGTTTGTAGTTACACTAACTCTCCTCTCTCTGTCTGTTTGTAGTTACACTAACTCTCCTCTCTCTGTCTGTTTGTAGTTACACTAACTCTCCTCTCTCTCTGTTTGTAGCTACACTAACTCTCCTCTCTCTCTCTGGTTGTAGTTACACTAACTCTCCTCTCTCTGTCTGTTTGTAGTTACACTAACTCCCCTCTCTCTCTGTTTGTAGTTACACTAACTCTCCTCTCTCTGTTTGTAGTTACACTAACTCTCCTCTCTCTGTCTGTTTGTAGTTACACTAACTCTCCTCTCTCTGTCTGTTTGTAGTTACACTAACTCTCCTCTCTCTGTCTGTTTGTAGTTACACTAACTCTCCTCTGTCTGCTTGTAGTTACACTAACTCTCCTCTCTCTGTTTGTAGTTACACTAACTCTCCTCTCTCTGTTTGTAGTTACACTAACTCTCCTCTCTCTGTCTGTTTGTAGTTACACTAACTCTCCTCTCTCTGTCTGTTTGTAGTTACACTATCTCTCCTCTCTCTGTTTGTAGTTACACTAACTCTCCTCTCTCTCTCTGTTTGTATCTACACTCTCTCCTCTCTGTCTGTTTGTAGTTACACTAACTCTCCTCTGTCTGTTTGTAGTTACACTAACTCTCCTTTCTCTGTCTGTTTGTAGTTACACTAACTCTCCTCTCTCTCTCTGTTTGTAGTTACACTAACTCTCCTCTCTCTCTCTGTTTGTATCTACACTCTCTCCTCTCTGTCTGTTTGTAGTTACACTAACTCTCCTCTGTCTGTTTGTAGTTACACTAACTCTCCTTTCTCTGTCTGTTTGTAGTTACACTAACTCTCCTCTCTCTCTCTGTTTGTAGTTACACTAACTCTCCTTTCTCTCTCTGTTTGTAGTTACACTAACTCTCCTCTCTCTGTCTGTTTGTAGTTACACTAACTCTCCTCTCTCTCTGTTTGTAGTTACACTAACTCCCCTCTCTCTCTGTTTGTAGTTACACTAACTCTCCTCTCTGTCTGTTTGTAGTTACACTAACTCTCCTCTCTCTGTCTGTTTGTAGTTACACTAACTCTCCTCTGTCTGCTTGTAGTTACACTAACTCTCCTCTCTCTGTTTGTAGTTACACTAACTCTCCTCTCTCTGTCTGTTTGTAGTTACACTAACTCTCCTCTCTCTGTCTGTTTGTAGTTACACTAACTCTCCTCTCTCTGTTTGTAGTTACACTAACTCTCCTCTCTCTCTGTTTGTAGCTATACTAACTCTCCTCTCTCTCTGTAGCTACACTAACTCCCCTCTCTCTGTCTGTTTGTAGTTACACTAACTCTCCTCTCTCTGTCTGTTTGTAGCTACACTAACTCTCCTCTCTCTCTGTTTGTAGCTACACTAACTCTCCTCTCTCTCTGTTTGTAGCTACACTAACTCTCCTCTCTCTGTCTGTTTGTAGTTACACTAACTCTCCTCTCTCTGTCTGTTTGTAGTTACACTAACTCTCCTCTCTCTGTCTGTTTGTAGTTACACTAACTCTCCTCTCTCTGTTTGTAGTTACACTAACTCTCCTCTCTCTGTCTGTTTGTAGTTACACTAACTCTCATCTCTGTCTGTTTGTAGTTACACTAACTCTCCTCTCTGTCTGTTTGTAGTTACACTAACTCTCCTCTCTCTCTGTTTGTAGCTACACTAACTCTCCTCTCTCTGTTTGTAGTTACACTAACTCTCCTCTCTCTGTCTGTTTGTAGTTACACTAACTCTCCTCTCTGTCTGTTTGTAGTTACACTAACTCTCCTCTGTCTGCTTGTAGTTACACTAACTCTCCTCTCTCTGCTTGTAGTTACACTAACTCTCCTCTCTCTGTTTGTAGTTACACTAACTCTCCTCTCTCTGTCTGTTTGTATTTACACTAACTCTCCTCTCTCTGTCTGTTTGTATTTACACTAACTCTCCTCTCTCTCTGTTTGTAGCTACACTAACTCTCCTCTCTCTCTCTGTTTGTAGTTACACTAACTCTCCTCTCTCTCTGTTTGTAGCTACACTAACTCTCCTCTCTGTCTCTGTTTGTAGTTACACTAACTCTCCTCTCTCTCTCTGTTTGTAGTTACACTAACTCTCCTCTCTCTGTCTGTTTGTAGTTACACTAACTCTCCTCTCTCTCTGTTTGTAGCTACACTAACTCTCCTCTCTGTCTCTGTTTGTAGTTACACTAACTCTCCTCTCTCTCTCTGTTTGTAGTTACACTAACTCTCCTCTCTCTGTCTGTTTGTAGTTACACTAACTCTCCTCTGTCTGCTTGTAGTTACACTAACTCTCCTCTCTCTCTGTTTGTAGTTACACTAACTCTCCTCTCTCTGTCTGTTTGTAGTTACACTAACTCTCCTCTCTCTGTCTGTTTGTAGTTACACTAACTCTCCTCTGTCTGCTTGTAGTTACACTAACTCTCCTCTCTCTCTCTGTTTGTAGTTACACTAACTCTCCTCTCTCTCTCTCTGTTTGTAGTTACACTAACTCTCCTCTCTCTGTCTGTTTGTAGTTACACTAACTCTCCTCTGTCTGCTTGTAGTTACACTAACTCTCCTCTCTCTCTCTGTTTGTAGCTACACTAACTCTCCTCTCTCTCTGTTTGTAGCTACACTAACCCTCCTCTCTCTGTTTGTAGTTACACTAACTCTCCTCTGTCTGCTTGTAGTTACACTAACTCTCCTCTCTCTGTCTGTTTGTAGTTACACTAACTCTCCTCTCTCTGTCTGTTTGTAGTTACACTAACTCTCCTCTCTCTGTCTGTTTGTAGTTACACTAACTCTCCTCTCTCTGTTTGTAGTTACACTAACTCTCCTCTCTCTGTCTGTTTGTAGTTACACTAACTCTCATCTCTGTCTGTTTGTAGTTACACTAACTCTCCTCTCTGTCTGTTTGTAGTTACACTAACTCTCCTCTCTCTCTGTTTGTAGCTACACTAACTCTCCTCTCTCTGTTTGTAGTTACACTAACTCTCCTCTCTCTGTCTGTTTGTAGTTACACTAACTCTCCTCTCTCTGTTTGTAGTTACACTAACTCTCCTCTCTCTGTCTGTTTGTAGTTACACTAACTCTCCTCTCTGTCTGTTTGTAGTTACACTAACTCTCCTCTGTCTGCTTGTAGTTACACTAACTCTCCTCTCTCTGTTTGTAGCTACACTAACTCTCCTCTCTGTCTCTGTTTGTAGTTACACTAACTCTCCTCTCTCTCTCTGTTTGTAGTTACACTAACTCTCCGCTCTCTGTTTGTAGTTACACTAACTCTCCTCTCTGTCTGTTTGTAGTTACACTAACTCTCCTCTCTCTCTGTTTGTAGCTACACTAACTCTCCTCTCTCTGTTTGTAGTTACACTAACTCTCCTCTCTCTGTCTGTTTGTAGTTACACTAACTCTCCTCTCTGTCTGTTTGTAGTTACACTAACTCTCCTCTGTCTGTTTGTAGTTACACTAACTCTCCTCTCTCTCTCTGTTTGTAGTTACACTAACTCTCCTCTCTCTGTCTGTTTGTAGTTACACTAACTCTCCTCTCTCTGTCTGTTTGTAGCTACACTAACTCTCCTCTCTCTCTGTTTGTAGCTACACTAACTCTCCTCTCTCTCTGTTTGTAGCTACACTAACTCTCCTCTCTCTCTGTTTGTAGTTACACTAACTCTCCTCTCTCTGTCTGTTTGTAGTTACACTAACTCTCATCTCTGTCTGTTTGTAGTTACACTAACTCTCCTCTCTCTGTTTGTAGTTACACTAACTCTCCTCTGTCTGCTTGTAGTTACACTAACTCTCCTCTCTCTGTTTGTAGCTACACTAACTCTCCTCTCTGTCTCTGTTTGTAGTTACACTAACTCTCCTCTCTCTCTCTGTTTGTAGTTACACTAACTCTCCTCTCTCTGTCTGTTTGTAGTTACACTAACTCTCCTCTCTCTCTGTTTGTAGCTACACTAACTCTCCTCTCTCTCTGTTTGTAGCTACACTAACTCTCCTCTCTCTGTCTGTTTGTAGTTACACTAACTCTCCTCTCTCTGTTTGTAGTTACACTAACTCTCCTCTCTCTGTTTGTAGTTACACTAACTCTCCTTTCTCTGTCTGTTTGTAGTTACACTAACTCTCATCTCTGTCTGTTTGTAGTTACACTAACTCTCCTCTCTGTCTGTTTGTAGTTACACTAACTCTCCTCTCTGTCTGTTTGTAGCTACACTAACTCTCCTCTCTCTGTCTGTTTGTAGTTACACTAACTCTCCTCTCTGTCTGTTTGTAGTTACACTAACTCTCCTCTGTCTGCTTGTAGTTACACTAACTCTCCTCTCTCTCTGTTTGTAGTTACACTAACTCTCCTCTCTCTGTCTGTTTGTAGTTACACTAACTCTCCTCTCTCTGTCTGTTTGTAGTTACACTAACTCTCCTCTGTCTGCTTGTAGTTACACTAACTCTCCTCTCTCTCTGTTTGTAGTTACACTAACTCTCCTCTCTCTCTCTGTTTGTAGTTACACTAACTCTCCTCTCTCTGTCTGTTTGTAGTTACACTAACTCTCCTCTGTCTGCTTGTAGTTACACTAACTCTCCTCTCTCTCTCTGTTTGTAGCTACACTAACTCTCCTCTCTCTGTTTGTAGTTACACTAACTCTCCTCTCTCTGTCTGTTTGTAGTTACACTAACTCTCCTCTCTCTGTCTGTTTGTAGTTACACTAACTCTCCTCTCTCTGTTTGTTTGTAGTTACACTACCTCTCCTCTCTCTCTGTTTGTAGTTACACAAACTCTCCTCTCTCTCTTTGTAGCTACACTAACTCTCCTCTCTCTCTGTTTGTAGTTACACTAACTCTCCACTCTCTCTCTGTTTTTAGTTACACTAACTCTCCTTTCTCTGTCTGTTTGTAGTTACACTAACTCTCCTCTGTCTGCTTGTAGTTACACTAACTCTCCTCTCTCTCTCTGTTTGTAGTTACACTTACTCTCCTCTCTCTCTGTTTGTAGTTACACTTACTCTCCTCTCTCTCTGTTTGTAGTTACACTAACTCTCCTCTCTCTCTGTTTGTAGTTACACTAACTCTCCTCTCTCTCTCTGTTTGTAGTTACACTAACTCTCATCTGTCTGTTTGTAGCTACACTAAGCCCAGTGCTGAGCTACTGGAGTCTCGTTTGGGCAGTCAAAAGAGACACGCTGCAAGCCTATCAGATGTCAGCGTCCACATCGGCATGGGCGATTTGCGCCGCCCCTCCCCCAAGTTGAGGCTTTTGGACCGTTTTGTCAACTTCTTCCGCGCATCCATCAACTCCCTCCAATCAAAGCACTCCCTCAACTGCATGGCCCTCAGCGACTCCGACAAATACTCATTGCTGGTGGGGGAGGCCCACTGCGAGGAGGAGTTTGTCTGAGGCTAGGTTAGTCTGTGCTAACTTAAGCTTGGTTTAGCCATTATATGCTTGGCTAAGCTAAGCTAACTTAAGGTAGCGAAAGCTAGCCCATGCTAACTAAGTGGGTTACATAGGTTAATTTTCCCGTCCAGCTATACAGGTGCCCCCAGGGCAGCATCTATTGACTTGAAAAAGCCTTTCTGTTTCCCCTCCCCCTCTGTCTGACTGACAGTGTGCAGTCTAATGGATGCTTGGGAGGACTTCATGTTCACTACCGCTGCCAAAATGTCTTTTGTCAACGGCTACAGGGTGAAGGGATCTTACACTAGGGTTTATAGGATCTCTGGCTCTCTTTGTTCGGGGGTTTGAGAGTATCTGTTGAAAGACAATGCAGGTGTCAGCCGCTAGGAAGATGTGCTGTCTTTTTTCTATGTGTTTATAATATGAAGGTTTGCAGAGACTATCTTTGACATCTGTCCAAAGACACTCTAAAATGGTGCCCGATGTTAAAATGTACGGACTTAACACGAGTGCCTTTTTCCTTCTGAGGGATCAGAAGTATAATAATTATGCCGTTGTATATTATGATTATATAAGAGTGTTTATGTTAGCCTTATTTAAAAAAAAACGTAAAAACAATTATCACAGTACTTATTTGTACTTTGTCATATATTTTCCTTGTAAAACAAAGGAATGTTGTTGAGCACATACCGATGTCATTTGTCATCTAAATGTTTCCATCGTAAACATCGGTTTCTCAAATCAGGAAATATATACTGTACGTGAGCAATCATTTAAGAATGTACAGTATGAAGTATAAACTCTAAGGATCTCTTACTACAGAACACTTATGGAAACATGTGTACCAGTAAACGTTACTCCAAGTGCCAATTGTAGACTCTCTCTCTCTCTCTCAAAGTCCAACACATTTCAAAGATAACGCTGCACTGAGCAGGCGTCTACAGGAGGACCAGGGCTTTTTTTTGTACTGAATGTGTACGGTGATAAGGACACTGATTGGTAGATTACGATGCTGAAGTGGTCCAAATCCTGCCTGTACAATCACTGACAGTCTGCTATACCAGTGCTGATCTAGCAGTGGTGTAAAGTACTTAAGTAAAAAATACTTGAAAGTACTACTGAAGTAGTTATTTTGGGGGTATCTGTACTTTACTATTTATATTTCGGACAACTTTTACTTCACTTCATTCCTAAAGAAAATATTGTACTTTTTACTCCATATATTTTCCCCCTGACAACCCGAAGTACTCGTTACATTGTGAATACTTGAATACAGAGAACTTGTGAGATTCACACACTTATCAAGAGAACATGTGGGTCATGCCTCTGAACTGACGGACTCACTTAACAAGTGTGATCTTTTGTAAATAATGTCTGTGTGTTGTCCGGATAGCCAGGGGCACACTCCATTTTAAAAACAAGAACATGGGGCTGTCCTCTTCGCTTCATATAAGGAATTTGAAATTATAAATACTTTTACTTTTGATGCTTAAGTATATTTTAGCAAGTAAATGTACTTTTGAACCTTAAGTATATTTAAAACCAAATACTTTTAGACTTTTACTCAAGTAGGATTTTACTGGGTGACTTCCACTTCTACTTGAGTAACTTTCTATTAAGGTATCTATACTTTTACTCAAGTTTGACAATTGGATGCTTTTTCCACCACTGTGATCTCGGGTCAGCCTTGCCCCCCCATCGTCCCCCGTCCCCCCTGATCCTAGATCACCACTCTGACTCTGAGACTTGTGTAGTTGATTGACAAGTATGCTTTACCACAGTCATGTATTGACTGAGTTTCTCATAGAATGGCAACGAAGAAGAATCGGAATTCGGAATCTCAGTTGAACTCCGTAATTGACTGGATTAGTAACAGCGGCTGAGGAAAACAGCCAATCATCAGTTATTAAAAGTAAATTCTTCACTGTGAATGAAACAACGTGTTACATGGTGGAGGAAGTATATGATATTGTGTGTGTGTGTGTGAGTGTGTGTGTGTGTGTGTGATGGGACATTTTGAAAACTTGGGTCAAATAAGATATAAGGATGAAGAAGTCTGCAAGTTGGCATGAAAGCAGAGCCTGGCGCAGTCTGGAGCATATTTCCTGCAACACAATCCTTCCTTCCTCTTGGTTATTTCTATGTGATGGATGTTCAGGGTACTTGGATTGGGTTTCAGAGGGCACCAGGAAGACTTGGGTCAGTAACAACTGGGTCTGAGATGGAACCAGGAAGACTTGGGTCAGTAACAACTGGGTTTCAGAGGGAACCAGGAAGACTTGGGTCAGTAACAACTGGGTTTCAGAGGGAACCAGGAAGACTTGGGTCAGTAACAACTGGGTTTCAGAGGGAACCAGGAAGACTTGGGTCAGTAACAACTTGGTTTCAGAGGGAACCAGGAAGACTTGGGTCAGTAACAACTGGGTTTCAGAGGGAACCAGGAAGACTTGGGTCAGTAACAACTGGGTTTCAGAGGGAACCAGAAATTCTTGCTAGAGACACTATGAAACACCCAATGTGAAGCTAGCAGGACTAGAAGGATAGTAGCTTGTAAGTCCTCTTCATTCAGATTGCGGTCATGTTTGATCATGCCAGAAGGCTGCTTGTTAGTTGAACTAGTAGTGGCTTGTCATGTGTTTCATTCATCTGAGTTGCTGCACTTTCACTGTGAATATTGTGAATGATGTAATCATGATACACAATGTAGACACATACTGGTTCCTCCACATAAGATGCCAGTTTCATTGTGCTCTTACATGTACTCCATAGTGTCAGTCAGCACCAGCATCTAGCCATCCGGGAGGGAGGGGGTTGTGTGTGGAAGCCATCCAGGAGGGGGTTGTGTGTGGAAGCCATCCAGGAGGGGGTTGTGTGTGGAAGCCATCCAGGAGGGGGTTGTGTGTGGAAGCCATCCAGGAGGGTTGTATGTGGAAGCCATCCAGGAGGGTTGTATGTGGAAGCCATCCAGGAGGGAGGGGGTTGTGTGTGGAAGCCATCCAGGAGGGGGTTGTGTGTGGAAGCCATCCAGGAGGGTTGTATGTGGAAGCCATCCAGGAGCGAGGGAGGTTGTGTTGAATGCATTAGCGATTGTATTTCTATAAATTGTATAATTCTTCCTGGAATAAACTGCTTTGACATTGTTCTTCTGTTTGATTATTTTTAGTTGAGAAACACAGGGTCATTTTGGCACATCAAACCCAGTTGATTAGCTTTTTAAATTGGTTAAAACATTCTTATAGCAGTAAAAATCCACTGTGGTGGAAAAAGGCCTCTGCTGTGTCCAACCTTGACCAGTAGATGGCTGCAGGCAAGCAGTGGTTCTGCCTGTCTGGGTTTGAATGAGAGCAAAGATTAAAGCTGAGGAAAATGTTATATTTATAGACTGTTTTATATTTATAGACTGTTTTATATTTCTAGACTGTTTTATATTTATTTATGTTTTCATATTTGATTAATTTGTTACATGGAGACGGAATTAGCCATGTGACCTGACCAGGGGAAAAGCCAGTAAAGGCTCCAGTCCTGCCCTCCAGTACATCTACAACACCTGATGTCACAGGAAGGCCAAGAAGATCCTCAAGAACCTCCGCCACCCGAGCCACTGCCTGTTCACCCCGCTACCATCCAGAAGGGGAGATCAGGTACAGGTGCATCAAATCTGGGACCGAGAGACTGAAAAACAGCTTCTATCTCCAGGCCATTAGACTGTTAAACAGTCCCCACTAGCGGCCTCCACACAGTACCCTGCCCTGAACCCTAGGCACCGTTACTAGCCAGCTTCAACCCGGTACTCAACCCTGCCCTGAACCCTAGGTGCCCTTACTAGCCGGCTTCAACCCGGTACTCAACCCTGCCCTGCACCCTAGGCACCCTTACTAGCCAGCTTCAACCCGGTACTCAACCCTGCCCTGAACCCTAGGCGCCCTTACTAGCCGGCTTCAACCCGGTACTCAACCCTGCCCTGCACCCTAGGCACCCTTACTAGCCAGCTTCAACCCGGTACTCAACCCTGCCCTGAACCCTAGGCACCCTTACTAGCCGGCTTAAACCCGGTACTCAACCCTGCCCTGAACCCTAGGCACCCTTACTAGCCAGCTTCAACCCGGTACTCAACCCTGCCCTGAACCCTAGGCACCCTTATTAGCCGGCTTAAACCCGGTACTCAACCCTGCCCTGAACCCTAGGCACCCTTACTAGCCAGCTTCAACCCGGTACTCAACCCTGCCCTGAACCCTAGGCACCCTTACTAGCCGGCTTAAACCCGGTACTCAACCCTGCCCTGAACCCTAGGCACCCTTACTAGCCAGCTTCAACCCGGTACTCAACCCTGCCCTGCACCTTAGAGACATTGAACACTGGTCACTTTAATAATGTTTACGTACTGTTTTACCCCCTTCACGTGAACACTGATTGTACACAACATTAGGAACACCTGCTCTTTCCATGACATGGACTGACCAGGTGAATCCAGGTGAAAGCTAGGGCTGCAACTCAATAATAGGAAGGTGCTCTTAATGTTTTCTACTCTCAGTGAATATTCTGTATAATAAACTGGGTGGTTCGAGCCATAAATGCTGATTGGCTTACAGCCGTGGTAGACGACAAAACATGTATTTTTAATGCTCTAATTACATTGGTAACCAGTTTATAATAGCAATAAGGCACCTCGGGGGGTTGTGGTATAAGGCCAATATATACTGTGCATTGTGCCTAAGAACAGCCCTTAGCCGTGGTAAATTGGTCATATACCACAACCCCTCGGGCCTTATTGCTTAATTCTAGTCAAGGTTCATCCCAAGTAACTACTGCAGTACACAACCCTTCTGTTCATATGCTGTCTATACTGTCTGTGCACACCATTTATAAAGATATTTCTTCATTTCGTGTTTATTTTGTTGTACTCTTGTGTGTATTGTTATTGTGTTGCTAGCTGTTAACGTATGGATGACGTGTGTAATGTGTTGCTAGATATTAACGTATGGATGACGTGTGTAATGTGTTGCTAGATAGATATTTACGTATGGATGACGTGTGTAATGTGTTGCTAGATATTAACGTATGGGTGACGTGTGTAATGTTGTGTTGCTAGATGTTAACATATGGATGATGTGTGTATGGTTGTGATGCTAGATAGATATTAACGTATGGATGACGTGTGTAATGTGTTGCTAGATAGATATTAACGTATGGATGATGTGTGTAATGTGTTGATAGATATTAACGTATGGATGATGTGTGTATGGTTGTGTTGCTAGATAGATATTAACGTATGGATGACGTGTGTAATGTGTTGCTAGATATTAACGTATGGATGACGTGTGTAATGTGTTGCTAGATATTAACGTATGGATGACGTGTGTAATGTGTTGATAGATATTAACGTATGGATGACGTGTGTAATGTGTTGCTAGATATTAACGTATGGATGACGTGTGTAATGTGTTGCTAGATATTAACGTATGGATGACGTGTGTAATGTGTTGATAGATATTAACGTATGGATGACGTGTGTAATGTGTTGCTAGATAGATATTAACATATGGATGACGTGTGTATTGTTATTGTGTTGCTAGATAGATATTAACGTATGGATGACGTGTGTATGGTTGTGTTGCTAGATATTAACGTATGGATGATGTGTGTAATGTGTTGCTAGATATTAACATATGGATGACGTGTGTATGGTTGTGTTGCTAGATAGATATTAACGTATGGATGACGTGTGTATGGTTGTGTTGCTAGATATTAACGTATGGATGATGTGTGTAATGTGTTGCTAGATATTAACGTATGGATGGCGTGTGTAATGTTGTGTTGCTAGATATTAACGTATGGATGACGTGTGTATTGTTATTGTGTTGCTAGATATTAACGTATGGATGACGTGTGTATGGTTGTGTTGCTAGATATTAACGTATGGATGACGTGTGTATTGTTATTGTGTTGCTAGATATTAACGTATGGATGACGTGTGTAATGATGTGTTGCTAGATATTAACGTATGGATGACGTGTGTAATGTGTTGCTAGATATTAACGTATGGATGACGTGTGTAATGTGTTGCTAGATAGATATTAACGTATGGATGACGTGTGTAATGTGTTGCTAGATATTAACGTATGGATGACGTGTGTAATGTGTTGCTAGATGTTAACGTATGGAGGACGTGTATAATGTTGTGTTGCTAGATGTTAACGTATGGATGACGTGTGTAATGTGTTGCTAGATATTAACGTATGGATGACGTGTGTAATGTTGCGTTGCTAGATATTAACGTATGGATGACGTGTGTAATGTTGTGTTGCTAGATGTTAACGTATGGATGACGTGTGTAATGTTGTGTTGCTAGATAGATATTAACGTATGGATGATGTGTGTAATGTTGTGTTGCTAGATATTAACGTATGGATGACGTGTGTAATGTGTTGCTAGATAGATATTAACGTATGGATGACGTGTGTAATGTGTTGCTAGATATTAACGTATGGATGACGTGTGTAATGTTGTGTTGCTAGATATTAACGTATGGATGACGTGTGTATGGTTGTGTTGCTAGATAGATATTAACGTATGGATGACGTGTGTAATGTGTTGATAGATATTAACGTATGGATGACGTGTGTAATGTTGTGTTGCAAGATATTAACGTATGGATGACGTGTGTAATGTGTTGCTAGATAGATATTAACGTATGATGACGTGTGTAATGTGTTGCTAGATATTAACGTATGGATGATGTGTGTAATGTGTTGCTAGATGTTAACGTATGGATGACGTGTGTAATGTGTTGCTAGATATTAACGTATGGATGACGTGTGTAATGTGTTGCTAGATGTTAACGTATGGATGATGTGTGTAATGTGTTGCTAGATATTAACGTATGGATGACGTGTGTAATGTGTTGCTAGATAGATATTAACGTATGGATGTCGTGTGTAATGTGTTGCTAGATATTAACGTATGGATGACGTGTGTAATGTGTTGCTAGATATTATCGTATGGATGACGTGTGTAATGTTGTGTTGCTAGATATTAACGTATGGATGACGTGTATAATGTTGTGTTGCTAGATAGATATTAACGTATGGATGACGTCTGTAATGTGTTGCTAGATATTAACGTATGGATGACGTGTGTAATGTTGTGTTGCTAGATATTAACGTATGGATGACGTGTGTAATGTGTTGCTAGATATTAACGTATGGATGACTTGTGTAATGTTGTGTTGCTAGATATTAACGTATGGATGACGTGTGTAATGTGTTGCTAGATAGATATTAACGTATGGATGATGTGTGTAATGTTGTGTTGCTAGATATTAACATATGGATGACGTGTGTAATGTGTTGCTAGATGTTAACGTATGGATGACGTGTGTAATGTGTTGCTAGATATTAACGTATGCATGACGTGTGTATGGTTGTGTTGCTAGATATTAACATATGGATGACGTGTGTAATGTGTTGCTAGATATTAACATATGGATGACGTGTGTAATGTGTTGCTAGATAGATATTAACGTATGTTCGATGTCTGTAATGTGTTGCTAGATATTAACGTATGGATGACGTGTGTATGGTTGTGTTGCTAGATATTAACGTATGGATGACGTGTGTAATGTGTTGCTAGACAGATATTAACGTATGTACGATGTGTGTAATGTGTTGCTAGATGTTAACATATGGATGACGTGTGTAATGTGTTGCTAGATAGATATTAACGTATGTACGATGTGTGTAATGTGTTGCTAGATATTAACGTATGGATGACGTGTGTAATGTGTTGCTAGATATTAACGTATGGATGACGTGTGTAATGTGTTGCTAGATATTAACGTATGGATGACGTGTGTAATGTGTTGCTAGATAGATATTAACGTATGGATGACGTGTGTAATGTGTTGCTAGATATTAACGTATGGATGACGTGTGTAATGTGTTGCTAGATGTTAACGTATGGAGGACGTGTATAATGTTGTGTTGCTAGATGTTAACGTATGGATTACGTGTGTAATGTGTTGCTAGATATTAACGTATGGATGACGTGTGTAATGTTGCGTTGCTAGATATTAACGTATGGATGACGTGTGTAATGTTGTGTTGCTAGATGTTAACGTATGGATGACGTGTGTAATGTTGTGTTGCTAGATAGATATTAACGTATGGATGATGTGTGTAATGTTGTGTTGCTAGATATTAACGTATGGATGACGTGTGTAATGTGTTGCTAGATAGATATTAACGTATGGATGACGTGTGTAATGTTGTGTTGCTAGATATTAACGTATGGATGACGTGTGTATGGTTGTGTTGCTAGATAGATATTAACGTATGGATGACGTGTGTAATGTGTTGATAGATATTAACGTATGGATGACGTGTGTAATGTTGTGTTGCTAGATATTAACGTATGGATGACGTGTGTATGGTTGTGTTGCTAGATAGATATTAACGTATGGATGACGTGTGTAATGTGTTGATAGATATTAACGTATGGATGACGTGTGTAATGTTGTGTTGCTAGATATTAACGTATGGATGACGTGTGTAATGTGTTGCTAGATAGATATTAACGTATGATGACGTGTGTAATGTGTTGCTAGATATTAACGTATGGATGATGTGTGTAATGTGTTGCTAGATGTTAACGTATGGATGACGTGTGTAATGTGTTGCTAGATATTAACGTATGGATGACGTGTGTAATGTGTTGCTAGATGTTAACGTATGGATGATGTGTGTAATGTGTTGCTAGATATTAACGTATGCATGACGTGTGTAATGTGTTGCTAGATAGATATTAACGTATGGATGTCGTGTGTAATGTGTTGCTAGATATTAACGTATGGATGACGTGTGTAATGTGTTGCTAGATATTATCGTATGGATGACGTGTGTAATGTTGTGTTGCTAGATATTAACGTATGGATGACGTGTATAATGTTGTGTTGCTAGATAGATATTAACGTATGGATGACGTGTGTAATGTGTTGCTAGATATTAACGTATGGATGACGTGTGTAATGTTGTGTTGCTAGATATTAACGTATGGATGACGTGTGTAATGTGTTGCTAGATATTAACGTATGGATGACTTGTGTAATGTTGTGTTGCTAGATATTAACGTATGGATGACGTGTGTAATGTGTTGCTAGATAGATATTAACGTATGGATGATGTGTGTAATGTTGTGTTGCTAGATATTAACATATGGATGACGTGTGTAATGTGTTGCTAGATGTTAACGTATGGATGACGTGTGTAATGTGTTGCTAGATATTAACGTATGCATGACGTGTGTATGGTTGTGTTGCTAGATATTAACATATGGATGACGTGTGTAATGTGTTGCTAGATATTAACATATGGATGACGTGTGTAATGTGTTGCTAGATAGATATTAACGTATGTTCGATGTCTGTAATGTGTTGCTAGATATTAACGTATGGATGACGTGTGTATGGTTGTGTTGCTAGATATTAACGTATGGATGACGTGTGTAATGTGTTGCTAGACAGATATTAACGTATGTACGATGTGTGTAATGTGTTGCTAGATGTTAACATATGGATGACGTGTGTAATGTGTTGCTAGATAGATATTAACGTATGTACGATGTGTGTAATGTGTTGCTAGATATTAACGTATGGATGACGTGTGTAATGTGTTGCTAGATATTAACGTATGGATGACGTGTGTAATGTGTTGCTAGATATTAACGTATGGATGACGTGTGTAATGTGTTGCTAGATAGATATTAACGTATGGATGACGTGTGTAATGTGTTGCTAGATATTAACGTATGGATGACGTGTGTAATGTGTTGCTAGATGTTAACGTATGGAGGACGTGTATAATGTTGTGTTGCTAGATGTTAACGTATGGATGACGTGTGTAATGTGTTGCTAGATATTAACGTATGGATGACGTGTGTAATGTTGCGTTGCTAGATATTAACGTATGGATGACGTGTGTAATGTTGTGTTGCTAGATGTTAACGTATGGATGACGTGTGTAATGTTGTGTTGCTAGATAGATATTAACGTATGGATGATGTGTGTAATGTTGTGTTGCTAGATATTAACGTATGGATGACGTGTGTAATGTGTTGCTAGATAGATATTAACGTATGGATGACGTGTGTAATGTTGTGTTGCTAGATATTAACGTATGGATGACGTGTGTATGGTTGTGTTGCTAGATAGATATTAACGTATGGATGACGTGTGTAATGTGTTGATAGATATTAACGTATGGATGACGTGTGTAATGTTGTGTTGCTAGATATTAACGTATGGATGACGTGTGTATGGTTGTGTTGCTAGATAGATATTAACGTATGGATGACGTGTGTAATGTGTTGATAGATATTAACGTATGGATGACGTGTGTAATGTTGTGTTGCTAGATATTAACGTATGGATGACATGTGTAATGTGTTGCTAGATAGATATTAACGTATGATGATGTGTGTAATGTGTTGCTAGATATTAACGTATGGATGATGTGTGTAATGTGTTGCTAGATGTTAACGTATGGATGACGTGTGTAATGTGTTGCTAGATATTAACGTATGGATGACGTGTGTAATGTGTTGCTAGATGTTAACGTATGGATGATGTGTGTAATGTGTTGCTAGATATTAACGTATGGATGACGTGTGTAATGTGTTGCTAGATAGATATTAACGTATGGATGTCGTGTGTAATGTGTTGCTAGATATTAACGTATGGATGACGTGTGTAATGTGTTGCTAGATATTATCGTATGGATGACGTGTGTAATGTTGTGTTGCTAGATATTAACGTATGGATGACGTGTATAATGTTGTGTTGCTAGATAGATATTAACGTATGGATGACGTGTGTAATGTGTTGCTAGATATTAACGTATGGATGACGTGTGTAATGTTGTGTTGCTAGATATTAACGTATGGATGACGTGTGTAATGTGTTGCTAGATATTAACGTATGGATGACTTGTGTAATGTTGTGTTGCTAGATATTAACGTATGGATGACGTGTGTAATGTGTTGCTAGATAGATATTAACGTATGGATGATGTGTGTAATGTTGTGTTGCTAGATATTAACATATGGATGACGTGTGTAATGTGTTGCTAGATGTTAACGTATGGATGACGTGTGTAATGTGTTGCTAGATATTAACGTATGCATGACGTGTGTATGGTTGTGTTGCTAGATATTAACATATGGATGACGTGTGTAATGTGTTGCTAGATATTAACATATGGATGACGTGTGTAATGTGTTGCTAGATAGATATTAACGTATGTTCGATGTCTGTAATGTGTTGCTAGATATTAACGTATGGATGACGTGTGTATGGTTGTGTTGCTAGATATTAACGTATGGATGACGTGTGTAATGTGTTGCTAGACAGATATTAACGTATGTACGATGTGTGTAATGTGTTGCTAGATGTTAACATATGGATGACGTGTGTAATGTGTTGCTAGATAGATATTAACGTATGTACGATGTGTGTAATGTGTTGCTAGATATTAACGTATGGATGACGTGTGTAATGTGTTGCTAGATATTAACGTATGGATGACGTGTGTAATGTGTTGCTAGATATTATCGTATGGATGACGTGTGTAATGTGTTGCTAGATGTTAACGTATGGATGATGTGTGTAATGTGTTGCTAGATATTAACGTATGGATGACGTGTGTAATGTGTTGCTAGATAGATATTAACGTATGGATGTCGTGTGTAATGTGTTGCTAGATATTAACGTATGGATGACGTGTGTAATGTGTTGCTAGATATTATCGTATGGATGACGTGTGTAATGTTGTGTTGCTAGATATTAACGTATGGATGACGTGTATAATGTTGTGTTGCTAGATAGATATTAACGTATGGATGACGTGTGTAATGTGTTGCTAGATATTAACGTATGGATGACGTGTGTAATGTTGTGTTGCTAGATATTAACGTATGGATGACGTGTGTAATGTGTTGCTAGATATTAACGTATGGATGACTTGTGTAATGTTGTGTTGCTAGATATTAACGTATGGATGACGTGTGTAATGTGTTGCTAGATAGATATTAACGTATGGATGATGTGTGTAATGTTGTGTTGCTAGATATTAACATATGGATGACGTGTGTAATGTGTTGCTAGATGTTAACGTATGGATGACGTGTGTAATGTGTTGCTAGATATTAACGTATGCATGACGTGTGTATGGTTGTGTTGCTAGATATTAACATATGGATGACGTGTGTAATGTGTTGCTAGATATTAACATATGGATGACGTGTGTAATGTGTTGCTAGATAGATATTAACGTATGTTCGATGTCTGTAATGTGTTGCTAGATATTAACGTATGGATGACGTGTGTATGGTTGTGTTGCTAGATATTAACGTATGGATGACGTGTGTAATGTGTTGCTAGACAGATATTAACGTATGTACGATGTGTGTAATGTGTTGCTAGATGTTAACATATGGATGACGTGTGTAATGTGTTGCTAGATAGATATTAACGTATGTACGATGTGTGTAATGTGTTGCTAGATATTAACGTATGGATGACGTGTGTAATGTGTTGCTAGATATTAACGTATGGATGACGTGTGTAATGTGTTGCTAGATATTAACGTATGGATGACGTGTGTAATGTGTTGCTAGATAGATATTAACGTATGGATGACGTGTGTAATGTGTTGCTAGATATTAACGTATGGATGACGTGTGTAATGTGTTGCTAGATGTTAACGTATGGAGGACGTGTATAATGTTGTGTTGCTAGATGTTAACGTATGGATGACGTGTGTAATGTGTTGCTAGATATTAACGTATGGATGACGTGTGTAATGTTGCGTTGCTAGATATTAACGTATGGATGACGTGTGTAATGTTGTGTTGCTAGATGTTAACGTATGGATGACGTGTGTAATGTTGTGTTGCTAGATAGATATTAACGTATGGATGATGTGTGTAATGTTGTGTTGCTAGATATTAACGTATGGATGACGTGTGTAATGTGTTGCTAGATAGATATTAACGTATGGATGACGTGTGTAATGTTGTGTTGCTAGATATTAACGTATGGATGACGTGTGTATGGTTGTGTTGCTAGATAGATATTAACGTATGGATGACGTGTGTAATGTGTTGATAGATATTAACGTATGGATGACGTGTGTAATGTTGTGTTGCTAGATATTAACGTATGGATGACGTGTGTATGGTTGTGTTGCTAGATAGATATTAACGTATGGATGACGTGTGTAATGTGTTGATAGATATTAACGTATGGATGACGTGTGTAATGTTGTGTTGCTAGATATTAACGTATGGATGACGTGTGTAATGTGTTGCTAGATAGATATTAACGTATGATGACGTGTGTAATGTGTTGCTAGATATTAACGTATGGATGATGTGTGTAATGTGTTGCTAGATGTTAACGTATGGATGACGTGTGTAATGTGTTGCTAGATATTAACGTATGGATGATGTGTGTAATGTGTTGCTAGATATTAACGTATGGATGACGTGTGTAATGTGTTGCTAGATAGATATTAACGTATGGATGTCGTGTGTAATGTGTTGCTAGATATTAACGTATGGATGACGTGTGTAATGTGTTGCTAGATATTATCGTATGGATGACGTGTGTAATGTTGTGTTGCTAGATATTAACGTATGGATGACGTGTATAATGTTGTGTTGCTAGATAGATATTAACGTATGGATGACGTGTGTAATGTGTTGCTAGATATTAACGTATGGATGACGTGTGTAATGTTGTGTTGCTAGATATTAACGTATGGATGACGTGTGTAATGTGTTGCTAGATATTAACGTATGGATGACTTGTGTAATGTTGTGTTGCTAGATATTAACGTATGGATGACGTGTGTAATGTGTTGCTAGATAGATATTAACGTATGGATGATGTGTGTAATGTTGTGTTGCTAGATATTAACATATGGATGACGTGTGTAATGTGTTGCTAGATGTTAACGTATGGATGACGTGTGTAATGTGTTGCTAGATATTAACGTATGCATGACGTGTGTATGGTTGTGTTGCTAGATATTAACATATGGATGACGTGTGTAATGTGTTGCTAGATATTAACATATGGATGACGTGTGTAATGTGTTGCTAGATAGATATTAACGTATGTTCGATGTCTGTAATGTGTTGCTAGATATTAACGTATGGATGACGTGTGTATGGTTGTGTTGCTAGATATTAACGTATGGATGACGTGTGTAATGTGTTGCTAGATAGATATTAACGTATGTACGATGTGTGTAATGTGTTGCTAGATGTTAACATATGGATGACGTGTGTAATGTGTTGCTAGATAGATATTAACGTATGTACGATGTGTGTAATGTGTTGCTAGATATTAACGTATGGATGACGTGTGTAATGTGTTGCTAGATATTAACGTATGGATGACGTGTGTAATGTGTTGCTAGATATTAACGTATGGATGACGTGTGTAATGTGTTGCTAGATATTAACGTATGGATGACGTGTGTAATGTGTTGCTAGATAGATATTAACGTATGGATGACGTGTGTAATGTGTTGATAGATATTAACGTATGGATGATGTGTGTATGGTTGTGTTGCTAGATAGATATTAACGTATGGATGTCGTGTGTAATGTGTTGCTAGATATTAACGTATGGATGACGTGTGTAATGTGTTGCTAGATATTAACGCATGGATGACGTGTGTAATGTGTTGCTAGATATTAACGTATGGATGACGTGTGTAATGTGTTGCTAGATGTTAACGTATGGATGACGTGTGTAATGTTGTGTTGCTAGATAGATATTAACGTATGGATGATATGTGGAATGTGTTGCTAGATATTAACGTATGGATGACGTGTGTATGGTTGTGTTGCTAGATATTAACATATGGATGACATGTGTAATGTGTTGCTAGATAGATATTAACGTATGGAACGTGTGTAATGTGTTGCTAGATAGATATTAACTTTTTAATGATGTGTGTATGGTTGTGTTGCTAGTTATTAACATATGGATGACGTGTGTAATGTGTTGCTAGATAGATATTAACGTATGGATGACGTGTGTAATGTGTTGCTAGATAGATATTAACGTATGGATGACGTGTGTAATGTTGTGTTGCTAGATAGATATTAACGTATGGATGACGTGTGTAATGTGTTGCTAGATATTAACGTATGGATGACGTGTGTAATGTTGTGTTGCTAGATGTTAACATATGGATGACGTGTGTAATGTTGTGTTGCTAGATATTAACGTATGGATGACGTGTGTATGGTTGTGTTGCTAGATATTAACATATGGATGACGTGTGTAATGTTGTGTTGCTAGATGTTAACATATGGATGACGTGTGTAATGTGTTGCTAGATATTACTGCACTGTTTTTTATTCATTTAATTGTATTTCACCTTTATTTAACCAGGTAGGCTAGTTGAGAACACCTTTATTTAACCAGGTAGGCCAGTTGAGAAACACCTTTATTTAACCAGGTAGGCCAGTTGAGAAACACCTTTATTTAACCAGGTAGACTAGTTGAGAAACACCTTTATTTAACCAGGTAGGCCAGTTGAGAAACACCTTTATTTAACCAGGTAGGCCAGTTGAGAACAAGTTCTCATTTACAACTGCGACCTGGCCAAGAATAAAGCAAAGCAGTGCGACACAAACAACAACAACACAGAGTTACACCTGGAATAAACAAAACATACAGTCAATAACACAGTAGAAATAAGAGAATAGTCTATATACAGTGTGTTCAAATGGCGTGAGGAGGTAAGGCAATAAATCGGCCGTAGTAGTAAAAGTGTTGGAGACAGCAAAACGCTTATGTTTCTGCACCTGCGATAAAATCTGCTAATCTGTACGCGACCAATTATCTTTGTTTTATTAATAAAAAAACTTACAGCACAACCATTTTGAGATTTTTATTTTTTATTTGATTTCATCCAGTTAGGTCTAGACATTACATCCCAAATTTAATCGCAAAAAAAACCAAAACAATGAACTACTATTAACAGTATTTCATAATACCCTTTCTTAAAAATACCCATTTCATTTATATTACAGTAAACTGTCATGACTTATTCCTTTCCAGTGGATTTGTATCACTTTGGCTAGATTGACATTCAAGCAGATTGATTTGGCAGATAGGTAAATAACAATAAATAGCCTTCAGTATAATAATTGTATTTTGTAACAATTAAGGTTTGTTCGGGCAGGTTCGTTTGGCATTTCTTGGTTTAATACGTCAAGTTAAAGACTAAGGAAAAGAGACACTCATATACATTGTCCACTGGTTGAAAAATATTCCCGTTATTAGAATCCATTGTGCTTATCTCTCGCTAATTGTTGCTTTTTAAAGTTACATTGAATCTATTTGATTAATGAATGTGCTTAAATAAATGTATAGGACTTTAAGTTTGAAATACTGAGAACTAGAAACGTGCAGTGTGTCAGATCAACCATCAATCACAATATTGTGCTTTTTCATCTTGTATTTTCCCAAACAGGGTCATTCAATGTTTTACATATGAGGAAACGCCAAACAACGAACAGACGCTGAGACCGTCGAGAGCAGCACACTAACGTCATTTACACTTGAGCCAACGTGTGCAGCGTTTTAATGTGATCTCGGTGGGAACGTCAGAGAAATTGCCTTTAAAAAAATACAAATCAATTTAAAAAAAAAAAAGGTGCATTGTCAGTCCAATGCCACTGGCTCTATAACACGGCTTAGATTAAATCCCAGCCTAGATCTGCTGACGCTACGTTCAACTACTGAAATACACAGAAACATTATCCATCGCTTCCTGTCATCTGTAAGAACAACTTCTATAGCAGGATTCTCTCTGAAAAGACATATATAGAACCGTATTAAGTCAATACTGGTAGATATTTTTCCATTCTTAAAACATTTAAAAACACAATGTGATGAACCAAGGATGATACTTTTATCAACCAAACGGAATGTTCACAATATTTTTATTTTTTTTTTAAATTAAAAAAATTATATACTTCTATTTTATTTTCGGACAAACTCTGGAAGAAACAGCATTGAAACTATCAATTTCTCTATTGTTTCTGTGTATACATCACTTTATTTTTTACAAGGTACTGCTATTATCCAGAGTTGGTTTTCTCTGACAGTACTGCCACCAGTAGGCTTTTGCTACGCTGATATATCTGTAGTCCAGAGTTTAACATCATGTGCATTTGAGTGAATCTTCCAGCTGATCACAAGGTCTAGCTATTCCTTAAATTTCACTGTCATATAGATTTTTTTTAAATTAGGGATTGACAAATATGCACAAGACATGCTGTGCTTGTGTCGAGCCTGAGAGATGGTCTACGCTAGCCTGAGAGATGGTCTAAGCTAGCCTGAGAGATGGTCTAAGCTAGCCTGAGAGATGGTCTACGCTAGCCTGAGAGATGGTCTAAGCTAGCCTGAGAGATGGTCTACGCTAGCCTGAGAGATGGTCTACGCTAGCCTGAGAGATGGTCTACGCTAGCCTGAGAGATGGTCTACGCTAGCCTGAGAGATGGTCTAAGCTAGCCTGAGAGATGGTCTAAGCTAGCCTGAGAGATGGTCTACGCTAGCCTGAGAGATGGTCTACGCTAGCCTGAGAGATAGTCTACGCTAGCCTGAGAGATGGTCTAAGCTAGCCTGAGAGATGGTCTAAGCTAGCCTGAGAGATGGTCTACGCTAGCCTGAGAGATGGTCTACGCTAGCCTGAGACAGCAGCACAGGAGCACACTAAAACATGTCATCAGCTCTTTGGCACATCGTTCAGCAAGGTCTGTGGGAGCCTCGTGACCGGGTCGCATTCAGGACCGCACGGCGTTGCTCTTTAACAAAGCGATCTGGCACCCTCACCCCCCACATATCAAACTGTAGACAGTATTTGTAGAACCTAAGATTTTGTCATCGTTTTTGAAACACAGCTGCTGTGGATGCCACCCTGAATGTAGCCCTGAAGTGACTATACAGACAGACTAGTTGACTCGGCCTGAAACACACCTGAAACCAACCATATGCCGCACTATCACACTGATGAGGAGTGGTTTGTTCATGCATGGTTTGGGAAGCAGAATAAATAGTCTGGAATAAACATCAATTATATGAAGATATTGCATCAAAAGCACCAGTAATATACGGAACAACGGTCATTGTAAACCATTGTAAGATCTCACATTGTTAGAAGGAGTAAACCCTGGTCATGGAGCCAATATAGAGTTCCATCCCAAACGGCACCCTATTATTCCCTACGTAGTGCACTACTTTTGGCACCCTATAATTCCCTACGTAGTGCACTACTTTTGGCACCCTATGATTCCCTACGTAGTGCACTACTTTTGGCACCCTATTATTCCCCACGTAGTGCACTACTTTTGGCACCCTATGATTCCCTACGTAGTGCACTACTTTTGGCACCCTATAATTCCCTACGTAGTGCACTACTTTTGGCACCCTATGATTCCCTACGTAGTGCACTACTTTTGGCACCCTACAATTCCCTACGTAGTGCACTACTTTTGGCACCCTATAATTCCCTACGTAGTGCACTACTTTTGGCACCCTATAATTCCCTACGTAGTGCACTACTTTTGGCACCCTATAATTCCCTACGTCGTGCACTACTTTTAGCACCCTATAATTCCCTACGTAGTGCACTACTTTTGGCACCCTATAATTCCCTACGTAGTGCACTACTTTTGGCACCCTATTATTCCCTACGTAGTGCACTACTTTTGGCACCCTATTATTCCCTACGTGGTGCACTACTTTTGGCACCCTATAATTCCCTACGTAGTGCACTACTTTTGGCACCCTATAATTTCCTACGTAGTGCACTACTTTTGGCACCCTATAATTCCCTACATAGTGCACTACTTTTGGCACCCTATTATTCCCTACGTAGTGCACTACTTTTGGCACCCTATTATTCCCTACATAGTGCACTACTTTTGGCACCCTATTATTCCCTACGTAGTGCACTACTTTTGGCACCCTATAATTCCCTACGTAGTGCACTACTTTTGGCACCCTATTATTCCCTACATAGTGCACTACTTTTGGCACCCTATAATTCCCTACGTAGTGCACTACTTTTGGCACCCTATTATTCCCTACAATGCACTACTTTTGGCACCCTATTATTCCCTACGTAGTGCACTACTTTTGGCACCCTATAATTCCCTACGTAGTGCACTACTTTTGGCACCCTATAATTCCCTACGTAGTGCACTACTTTTGGCACCCTATTATTCCCTACATAGTGCACTACTTTTGGCACCCTATAATTCCCTACGTAGTGCACTACTTTTGGCACCCTATTATTCCCTACAATGCACTACTTTTGGCACCCTATTATTCCCTACGTAGTGCACTACTTTTGGCACCCTATAATTCCCTACGTAGTGCACTACTTTTGGCACCCTATTATTCCCTACATAGTGCACTACTTTTGGCACCCTATTATTCCCTATGTAGTGCACTACTTTTGGTACTCTATTATTCCCTACATAGTGCACTACTTTTGGCACCCTATAATTCCCTACGTAGTGCACTACTTTTGGCACCCTATAATTCCCTACGTAGTGCACTACTTTTGGCACCCTATAATTCCCTACGTAGTGCACTACTTTTGGCCAGAGCATTTATAGGAATTGGATGCCATTTGGGACACAGCCCTGGCGAAGTTCACTCATTTGGCAAATATGAATTCATTCAAATGAACTGTACGTCATATTGTTATCCTCTGAAATGACACTAATATATTACTAGAGGTTGTGTAATGTTGAGAGGTCTCACAAACCATTGTTGAGATTTGGCAAATACTTGAACTGAATTTTGGAGTAGGCATCATAGTTCGATTAAGACTGACTAATACTGATTACTGCTAATGTTACTAATACAGGAATACAGACCCTGTTATTTTCCTGGTTCTCCACTGAACACAAACAACTGTTTTTAAAATGAAAATGTTTTGGCAGCTAAATACAATTGACACCCCCCCCCCAAAAAAAATCGGACGAAAAAACTGTGTGGGAATACAAACAAACAAATGTCTATCTTAGAAGCCTCTCTCCTCTTACTGTACACAGACCCACTATAAACCACCATCATCACAGCTCCACAATGAGAGACAATATCTTTCACAACATAACAGCAACAAGGCAAACATCTCAAAAAGATTGAAGGAGACAGAGGGGAGGAGGGAGAGAGAAGATGGAGAGAGGGAGACATAGGGGAGGAGGGAGAGAGAAGAGGTAGACAGAGGGGAGGAGGGAGAGAGAAGATGAAGAGAGGGAGACAGAGGGGAGGAGGGAGAGAGAAGAGGTAGACAGAGGGGAGGAGGGAGAGAGCAGTGAGAAGAGAGAAGACGGAGACAGAGGGGAGGGAGAGAGAGCAGTGAGAAGAGAGAAGACAGAGAGAGGGAGACAGAAGAAAGAAAGAGAGAGAGAAGAAAGAGAGAGACAGAAGAAAGAGAGAGGGAGAGACCGCACGAGAGAGAGGGGGGAGGGAGACGGAGAGGGGAGAGAACCAAGGGATTCTGTCTGAGGAGCAGAGGACAGAAAAGAGGAGAGGATGAGAAGCAGAAGTGAACTTTGGCACACAAAATGAGGAGGGTTGTGGTGTCTGCCAGTAGAGCTGCTCTGAGGAACACTACTGTTGGGCTGGACACTCATAGTCCTTTATTGAAGTAGACCCTCTCCACACCGGGGTGGCTCACACGGATCTTCTCCTGAAGCTCTGGCTCCAATCGGCTTACTGACATAGAGCTGGAGAGAGAGAGATGGGACAAGAGAGATGGGACAAGAGAGATGGGACAAGAGAGATGCGAGAGCGAGCGATGGCCAGAAAGAAAAAGAGAGATGGGGAGACAATACAAAGTTATGCACCATTCCTGATCAACACAGCTGATCAACACAGCTAGCAATGATAATTAACTCACCTCTTCTGGGGGAACAGTGCACAGCACAGCGGAGTGGCAAACACCAGGCTGAAAGACAAGCAACACATAAGGGTTAGCAACACATAAGGGTCAGCAAAACATAAGGGTCAGCAAAACATAAGGGTCAGCAAAACATAAGGGTCAGCAACACATAAGGGTCAGCAACACATAAGGGTCAGCAACACATAAGGGTCAGCAACACAAGGGTCAGCAACACATAAGGGTCAGCAACACTAGGGTCAGCAACACATAAGGGTCAGCAACACATAAGGGTCAGCAACAGGGTCAGCAACGCATAAGGGTCAGCAACAGGGTCAGCAACGCATAAGGGTCAGCAACACATAAGGGTCAGCAACACAAGGTTCAGCAACACATAAGGGTCAGCAACACAAGGGTCAGCAACACATAAGGGTCAGCAACACATAAGGGTTAGCAACACATAAGGGTTAGCAACACATAAGGGTCAGCAACACAAGGGTTAGCAACACATAAGGGTCAGCAACAGGGTCAGCAACGCATAAGGGTCAGCAACAGGGTCAGCAACGCATAAGGGTCAGCAACACATAAGGGTCAGCAACATAAGGTTCAGCAACACATAAGGGTCAGCAACACAAGGGTCAGCAACACATAAGGGTCAGCAACACATAAGTGTTAGCAACACATAAGGGTTAGCAACACATAAGGGTCAGCAACACAAGGGTTAGCAACACATAAGGGTCAGCAACACATAAGGGTCAGCAACAGGGTCAGCAACACATAAGGGTCAGCAACACATAAGGGTCAGCAACACATAAGGGTCAGCAACACATCTACTATATAGAACTAGACAGTAGATTAGATACCACAGCTATAATTCCTGGCCCTTTCCCAAGACACAATGCTGCTTCAAAACAGCTGTTGTGATATCTAAACGACACTGTACTTATGTTTACGTGATAGTTATATCACGGGTGCTTCACAGCGTTTACAGTATATGTTACGGGTTCTTCACAGCGTTTACAGTATATGTTACGGGTGCTTCACAGCGTTTACAGTATATGTTACGGGTTCTTCATAGCGTTTACAGTATATGTTACGGGTTCTTCACAGCGTTTACAGTATATGTTACGGGTTCTTCACAGCGTTTACAGTATATGTTACGGGTTCTTCACAGCGTTTACAGTATATGTTACGGGTGCTTCACAGCGTTTACAGTATATGTTACGGGTGCTTCACAGCGTTTACAGTATATGTTACGGGTTCTTCACAGCGTTTACAGTATATGTTACGGGTTCTTCATAGCGTTTACAGTATATGTTACGGGTTCTTCATAGCGTTTACAGTATATGTTACGGGTGCTTCACAGCGTTTACAGTATATGTTACGGGTTCTTCATAGCGTTTACAGTATATGTTACGGGTGCTTCACAGCGTTTACAGTATATGTTACGGGTGCTTCACAGCGTTTACAGTATATGTTACGGGTTCTTCACAGCGTTTACAGTATATGTTACGGGTTCTTCACAGCGTTTACAGTATATGTTACGGGTTCTTCACAGCGTTTACAGTATATGTTACGGGTGCTTCACAGTGTTTACAGTATATGTTACGGGTTCTTCACAGCGTTTACAGTATATGTTACGGGTTCTTCACAGTGTTTACAGTATATGTTACGGGTGCTTCACAGCGTTTACAGTATATGTTACGGGTTCTTCATAGCGTTTACAGTATATATCACGGGTGCTTCACAGCGTTTACAGTATATGTTACGGGTTCTTCATAGCGTTTACAGTATATGTTACGGGTGCTTCACAGCGTTTACAGTATATGTTACGGGTTCTTCACAGCGTTTACAGTATATGTTACGGGTTCTTCATAGTGTTTACAGTATATGTTACGGGTTCTTCATAGCGTTTACAGTATATGTTACGGGTTCTTCACAGTGTTTACAGTATATGTTACGGGTTCTTCACAGCGTTTACAGTATATGTTACGGGTTCTTCACAGCGTTTACAGTATATGTTACGGGTGCTTCACAGCGTTTACAGTATATGTTACGGGTTCTTCACAGCGTTTACAGTATATGTTACGGGTTCTTCACAGCGTTTACAGTATATGTTACGGGTTCTTCACAGCGTTTACAGTATATGTTACGGGTGCTTCACAGCGTTTACAGTATATGTCACGGGTGCTTCACAGCGTTTACAGTATATGTTACGGGTTCTTCACAGCGTTTACAGTATATGTTACGGGTTCTTCATAGTGTTTACAGTATATGTTACGGGTTCTTCACAGCGTTTACAGTATATGTTACGGGTTCTTCACAGCGTTTACAGTATATGTTACGGGTGCTTCATAGCGTTTACAGTATATGTTACGGGTTCTTCACAGCGTTTACAGTATATGTTACGGGTTCTTCACAGCGTTTACAGTATATGTTACGGGTTCTTCACAGCGTTTACAGTATATGTTACGGGTTCTTCACAGCGTTTACAGTATATGTTACGGGTGCTTCACAGCGTTTACAGTATATGTTACGGGTTCTTCACAGCGTTTACAGTATATGTTACGGGTGCTTCACAGCGTTTACAGTATATGTTACGGGTTCTTCACAGCGTTTACAGTATATGTTACGGGTTCTTCACAGCGTTTACAGTATATGTTACGGGTGCTTCACAGCGTTTACAGTATATGTTACGGGTTCTTCACAGCGTTTACAGTATATGTTACGGGTTCTTCACAGCGTTTACAGTATATGTTACGGGTTCTTCACAGCGTTTACAGTATATGTTACGGGTGCTTCACAGCGTTTACAGTATATGTTACGGGTGCTTCACAGCGTTTACAGTATATGTTACGGGTTCTTCACAGCGTTTACAGTATATGTTACGGGTTCTTCATAGCGTTTACAGTATATGTTACGGGTGCTTCACAGCGTTTACAGTATATGTTACGGGTTCTTCACAGCGTTTACAGTATATATCACGGGTGCTTCACAGCGTTTACAGTATATGTTACGGGTTCTTCACAGCGTTTACAGTATATGTTACGGGTTCTTCATAGCGTTTACAGTATATGTTACGGGTTCTTCACAGCGTTTACAGTATATGTTACGGGTTCTTCATAGCGTTTACAGTATATGTTACGGGTTCTTCACAGCGTTTACAGTATATGTTACGGGTTCTTCATAGCGTTTACAGTATATGTTACGGGTTCTTCACAGCGTTTACAGTATATGTTACGGGTTCTTCACAGCGTTTACAGTATATGTTACGGGTTCTTCACAGCGTTTACAGTATATGTTACGGGTTCTTCACAGCGTTTACAGTATATGTTACGGGTTCTTCACAGCGTTTACAGTATATGTTACGGGTTCTTCACAGCGTTTACAGTATATGTTACGGGTTCTTCACAGCGTTTACAGTATATGTTACGGGTGCTTCACAGCGTTTACAGTATATGTTACGGGTGCTTCATAGTGTTTACAGTATATGTTACGGGTGCTTCACAGCGTTTACAGTATATGTTACGGGTGCTTCACAGCGTTTACAGTATATGTTACGGGTTCTTCACAGCGTTTACAGTATATGTCACGGGTTCTTCATAGCGTTTACAGTATATGTTACGGGTTCTTCACAGCGTTTACAGTATATGTTACGGGTTCTTCACAGCGTTTACAGTATATGTTACGGGTTCTTCATAGCGTTTACAGTATATGTTACGGGTGCTTCACAGCGTTTACAGTATATGTTACGGGTTCTTCACAGCGTTTACAGTATATGTCACGGGTGCTTCATAGCGTTTACAGTATATGTTACGGGTTCTTCACAGCGTTTACAGTATATGTTACGGGTTCTTCATAGCGTTTACAGTATATTTTACGGGTTCTTCACAGCGTTTACAGTATATGTTACGGGTGCTTCACAGCGTTTACAGTATATGTTACGGGTTCTTCATAGCGTTTACAGTATATGTTACGGGTTCTTCATAGCGTTTACAGTATATGTTACGGGTTCTTCACAGCGTTTACAGTATATGTTACGGGTTCTTCACAGCGTTTACAGTATATGTTAAGGGTTCTTCACAGCGTTTACAGTATATGTTACGGGTTCTTCACAGCGTTTACAGTATATGTTACGGGTTCTTCACAGCGTTTACAGTATATGTTACGGGTGCTTCACAGCGTTTACAGTATATGTTACGGGTGCTTCACAGCGTTTACAGTATATGTTACGGGTGCTTCACAGCGTTTACAGTATATGTTACGGGTTCTTCACAGCGTTTACAGTATATGTTACGGGTTCTTCATAGCGTTTACAGTATATGTTACGGGTTCTTCATAGCGTTTACAGTATATGTTACGGGTTCTTCATAGCGTTTACAGTATATGTTACGGGTTCTTCACAGCGTTTACAGTATATGTTACGGGTGCTTCACAGCGTTTACAGTATATGTTACGGGTTCTTCACAGCGTTTACAGTATATGTTACGGGTTCTTCATAGCGTTTACAGTATATGTTACGGGTTCTTCATAGCGTTTACAGTATATGTTACGGGTTCTTCACAGCGTTTACAGTATATGTTACGGGTTCTTCATAGCGTTTACAGTATATGTTACGGGTTCTTCATAGCGTTTACAGTATATGTTACGGGTTCTTCACAGCGTTTACAGTATATGTTACGGGTTCTTCACAGCGTTTACAGTATATGTTAAGGGTTCTTCACAGCGTTTACAGTATATGTTACGGGTTCTTCACAGCGTTTACAGTATATGTTACGGGTTCTTCACAGCGTTTACAGTATATGTTACGGGTGCTTCACAGCGTTTACAGTATATGTTACGGGTGCTTCACAGCGTTTACAGTATATGTTACGGGTGCTTCACAGCGTTTACAGTATATGTTACGGGTTCTTCACAGCGTTTACAGTATATGTTACGGGTTCTTCATAGCGTTTACAGTATATGTTACGGGTTCTTCATAGCGTTTACAGTATATGTTACGGGTTCTTCATAGCGTTTACAGTATATGTTACGGGTTCTTCACAGCGTTTACAGTATATGTTACGGGTGCTTCACAGCGTTTACAGTATATGTTACGGGTTCTTCACAGCGTTTACAGTATATGTTACGGGTTCTTCATAGCGTTTACAGTATATGTTACGGGTTCTTCATAGCGTTTACAGTATATGTTACGGGTTCTTCACAGCGTTTACAGTATATGTTACGGGTTCTTCATAGCGTTTACAGTATATGTTACGGGTTCTTCATAGCGTTTACAGTATATGTTACGGGTTCTTCACAGCGTTTGTTTATCAACAGTCCAAATGGTGGTTTATTAGTCCATTGCTGGCCACTTACCAGAATCCCACCAAGACCACTTGAATAGGTGCACTCATCCACGGGAACTTCTGAAAAGACCAGAACACAATGAGACAAACAAAGGGAGACATTCCACTCCTCTGAAATGGCTTCCTCTGTTCTGTCCTATTTCCTCACACTGACTGATCACTGAAAGGGCTGGAGTGCAATAGGCAATATGCCTGAGGGCTATAGTTTAGTAGGCACCATTTTGTTTCTACCTATCCAGTTAGTTTGAATCAGGATGAGGAAATAGAGCATTTGGACTTAGCCTGCTGACCGTGTCTAGAAGACTGCTAAGGAGGGTTAGGGATAGGGCTAGGGCTAGGGCTTGGGTTAGGGTTAGGGCTAGGGCTAGGGTTAGGGGTAGGGTTAGGGTTTAGGCTAGGGTTAGGGTTAAGCTCACACAACACAGCGACAGGCCATTATATATACACTGTCTCTAGTATAGCCACTTATCAAAAGGCTGCCTGCCGTCACAGATACGAGAAAGTAAGGCTGACTGCCGTCACGGATACGAGAAAGTAAGGCTGACTGCCATCACAGATACGAGAAAGTAATGCTGACTGCCGTCACGGATACGAGAAAGTAAGGCTGACTGCCGTCACGGATACGAGAAGGTAAGGCTGACTGCCGTCACGGATACGAGAAAGTAAGGCTGACTGCCGTCACGGATACGAGAAAGTAAGGCTGACTGCCGTCACGGATACGAGAAAGTAAGGCTGACTGCCGTCACGGATACGAGAAAGTAAGGCTGACTGCCATCACAGATACGAGAAAGTAAGGCTGACTGCCGTCACGGATACGAGAAAGTAAGGCTGACTGCCGTCACGGATACGAGAAGGTAAGGCTGACTGCCGTCACGGATACGAGAAGGTAAGGCTGACTGCCGTCACGGATACGAGAAAGTAAGGCTGACTGCCGTCACGGATACGAGAAAGTAAGGCTGACTGCCGTCACGGATACGAGAGAGTAAGGCTGACTGCCGTCACAGATACGAGAAAGTAAGGCTGACTGCCGTCACAGATACGAGAAAGTAAGGCTGACTGCCGTCACGGATACGAGAAAGTAAGGCTGACTGCCGTCACGGATACGAGAGAGTAAGGCTGACTGCCGTCACAGATACGAGAAAGTAAGGCTGACTGCCGTCACAGATACGAGAAAGTAAGGCTGACTGCCGTCACAGATACGAGAAAGTAAGGCTGACTGCCGTCACGGATACGAGAGAGTAAGGCTGACTGCCGTCACGGATACGAGAACGTAAGGCTGACTGCCGTCACGGATACGAGAGAGTAAGGCTGACTGCCGTCACGGATACGAGAAAGTAAGGCTGACTGCCGTCACAGATACGAGAAAGTAAGGCTGACTGCCGTCACGGATACGAGAAAGTAAGGCTGACTGCCGTCACAGATACGAGAACGTAAGGCTGACTGCCGTCACGGATACGAGAAAGTAGGTAAATATGTGATCATACATGAACAAACAAAATGCTAAATGATGTGAATAATACCTTCAGGAAGGCTTTCTTTTCCAAGGTGTTCATTAAAAATGGAGGGATAGCTAAAAAACAGAATAGTCAAATAAAATGTTAATCCTTTATAAATGTTTATTCATACATCATAATCAACCTACACAAACATGATCTTTCACCTGACAACATGGTGGATTTCAAGCTTTTATCGTTTCCAGTGTATCATATGGAGTTGCCAGGTTGGAGTCACAGATCGCATGGGTTGCCAGATTGGTTCTAAAGCCTATCATGTAATACGTACCCATTCCAGGAGAGGCCATGAGGATTCTAGACACCACCACCTGGGAGATAGCCTGCTTAGCGGCGGTCGTTGACTCTCCTAACCGGTTATCGTTCTCGTCGGTTATCGGAATGCCGTGTTTCAGTTCCCTGGACAAAAGTTGAAGAAGAAAAGTAAACATCTATTAAACTGTTGAAAGACCTTATAGAAACTGGCATTGATGATAAAGATCCTTTCTGTTGAAAGACCTTGTAGAAACTGGCATTGATGATAAAGACCCTTTCTGTTGAAAGACCTTATAGAAACTGGCATTGATGATAAAGATCCTTTCTGTTGAAAGACCTTATAGAAACTGGCATTGATGATAAAGATCCTTTCTGTTGAAAGACCTTATAGAAACTGGCATTGATGATAAAGATCCTTTCTGTTGAAAGACCTTATAGAAACTGGCATTGATGATAAAGATCCTTTCTGTTGAAAGACCTTATAGAAACTGGCATTGATGATAAAGATCCTTTCTTGTCCAAGTTGTGGAAAGAAAAATGTAAATAAGCGATGAGTGATATAGGCTATAGAAAAAAAACAAATTAAAAAGGAGAGAATTGAGCATTGTAGTAATCTAATCAACATTTAAAACAACATATTAGTAGAGAATTGAGCATTGTAGTAATCTAATCAACATTTAAAACAACATATTAGTAGAGAATTGAGCATTGTAGTAATCTAATCAACATTTAAAACTACATATTAGTAGAGAATTGAGCATTGTAGTAATCTAATCAACATTTAAAACTACATATTAGTAGAGAATTGAGCATTGTAGTAATCTAATCAACATTTAAAACATTTAAAACTACATATTAGTAGAGAATTGAGCATTGTAGTAATCTAATCAACATTTAAAACTACATATTAGTAGAGAATTGAGCATTGTAGTAATCTAATCAACATTTAAAACTACATATTAGTAGAGAATTGAGCATTGTAGTAATCTAATCAACATTTAAAACTACATATTAGTAGAGAATTGAGCATTGTAGTAATCTAATCAACATTTAAAACTACATATTAGTAGAGAATTGAGCATTGTAGTAATCTAATCAACATTTAAAACTACATATTAGTAGAGAATTGAGCATTGTAGTAATCTAATCAACATTTAAAACTACATATTAGTAGAGAATTGAGCATTGTAGTAATCTAATCAACATTTAAAACATTTAAAACTACATATTAGTAGAGAATTGAGCATTGTAGTAATCTAATCAACATTTAAAACTACATATTAGTAGAGAATTGAGCATTGTAGTAATCTAAACAACATTTAAAACTACATATTAGTAGAGAATTGAGCATTGTAGTAATCTAATCAACATTTAAAACATTTAAAACTACATATTAGTAGAGAATTGAGCATTGTAGTAATCTAATCAACATTTAAAACATTTAAAACTACATATTAGTAGAGAATTGAGCATTGTAGTAATCTAATCAACATTTAAAACTACATATTAGTAGAGAATTGAGCATTGTAGTAATCTAATCAACATTTAAAACTACATATTAGTAGAGAATTGAGCATTGTAGTAATCTAATCAACATTTAAAACTACATATTAGTAGAGAATTGAGCATTGTAGTAATCTAATCAACATTTAAAACATTTAAAACTACATATTAGTAGAGAATTGAGCATTGTAGTAATCTAATCAACATTTAAAACTACATATTAGTAGAGAATTGAGCATTGTAGTAATCTAATCAACATTTAAAACTACATATTAGTAGAGAATTGAGCATTGTAGTAATCTAAACAACATTTAAAACTACATATTAGTAGAGAATTGAGCATTGTAGTAATCTAATTAACATTTAAAACTACATATTAGTAGAGAATTGAGCATTGTAGTAATCTAATTAACATTTAAAACATTTAAAACTACATATTAGTAGAGAATTGAGCATTGTAGTAATCTAAACAACATTTAAAACTACATATTAGTAGAGAATTGAGCATTGTAGTAATCTAATTAACATTTAAAACATTTAAAACTACATATTAGTAGAGAATTGAGCATTGTAGTAATCTAAACAACATTTAAAACTACATATTAGTAGAGAATTGAGCATTGTAGTAATCTAATCAACATTTAAAACATTTAAAACTACATATTAGTAGAGAATTGAGCATTGTAGTAATCTAAACAACATTTAAAACTACATATTAGTAGAGAATTGAGCATTGTAGTAATCTAAACAACATTTAAAACTACATATTAGTAGAGAATTGAGCATTGTAGTAATCTAATCAACATTTAAAACATTTAAAACTACATATTAGTAGAGAATTGAGCATTGTAGTAATCTAAACAACATTTAAAACTACATATTAGTAGAGAATTGAGCATTGTAGTAATCTAATCAACATTTAAAACATTTAAAACTACATATTAGTAGAGAATTGAGCATTGTAGTAATCTAAACAACATTTAAAACTACATATTAGTAGAGAATTGAGCATTGTAGTAATCTAAACAACATTTAAAACTACATATTAGTAGAGAATTGAGCATTGTAGTAATCTAATCAACATTTAAAACTACATATTAGTAGATAATTGATTATTGTAGTAATCTAATCAACATTTAAAACATTTAACACTACATATTAGTAGAGAATTGAGCATTGTAGTAATCTAATCAACATTTAAAACTACATATTAGTAGAGAATTGAGCATTGTAGTAATCTAATCAACATTTAAAACTACATATTAGTAGAGAATTGAGCATTGTAGTAATCTAATCAACATTTAAAACTACATATTAGTAGAGAATTGAGCATTGTAGTAATCTAAACAACATTTAAAACTACATATTAGTAGAGAATTGAGCATTGTAGTAATCTAATTAACATTTAAAACTACATATTAGTAGAGAATTGAGCATTGTAGTAATCTAATTAACATTTAAAACATTTAAAACTACATATTAGTAGAGAATTGAGCATTGTAGTAATCTAAACAACATTTAAAACTACATATTAGTAGAGAATTGAGCATTGTAGTAATCTAAACAACATTTAAAACTACATATTAGTAGAGAATTGAGCATTGTAGTAATCTAATCAACATTTAAAACATTTAAAACTACATATTAGTAGAGAATTGAGCATTGTAGTAATCTAAACAACATTTAAAACTACATATTAGTAGAGAATTGAGCATTGTAGTAATCTAAACAACATTTAAAACTACATATTAGTAGAGAATTGAGCATTGTAGTAATCTAATCAACATTTAAAACATTTAAAACTACATATTAGTAGAGAATTGAGCATTGTAGTAATCTAATCAACATTTAAAACTACATATTAGTAGAGAATTGATTATTGTAGTAATCTAATCAACATTTAACACTACATATTAGTAGAGAATTGAGCATTGTAGTAATCTAATCAACATTTAAAACATTTAAAACTACATATTAGTAGAGAATTGAGCATTGTAGTAATCTAAACAACATTTAAAACTACATATTAGTAGAGAATTGAGCATTGTAGTAATCTAATCAACATTTAAAACATTTAAAACTACATATTAGTAGAGAATTGAGCATTGTAGTAATCTAAACAACATTTAAAACTACATATTAGTAGAGAATTGAGCATTGTAGTAATCTAATCAACATTTAAAACATTTAAAACTACATATTAGTAGAGAATTGAGCATTGTAGTAATCTAAACAACATTTAAAACTACATATTAGTAGAGAATTGAGCATTGTAGTAATCTAAACAACATTTAAAACTACATATTAGTAGAGAATTGAGCATTGTAGTAATCTAATCAACATTTAAAACTACATATTAGTAGAGAATTGATTATTGTAGTAATCTAATCAACATTTAAAACATTTAACACTACATATTAGTAGAGAATTGAGCATTGTAGTAATCTAATCAACATTTAAAACTACATATTAGTAGAGAATTGAGCATTGTAGTAATCTAATCAACATTTAAAACATTTAAAACTACATATTAGTAGAGAATTGAGCATTGTAGTAATCTAATCAACATTTAAAACTACATATTAGTAGAGAATTGAGCATTGTAGTAATCTAATCAACATTTAAAACTACATATTAGTAGAGAATTGAGCATTGTAGTAATCTAATCAACATTTAAAACTACATATTAGTAGAGAATTGAGCATTGTAGTAATCTAATCAACATTTAAAACTACATATTAGTAGAGAATTGAGCATTGTAGTAATCTAATCAACATTTAAAACTACATATTAGTAGAGAATTGAGCATTGTAGTAATCTAATCAACATTTAAAACTACATATTAGTAGAGAATTGAGCATTGTAGTAATCTAATCAACATTTAAAACTACATATTAGTAGAGAATTGAGCATTGTAGTAATCTAATCAACATTTAAAACTACATATTAGTAGAGAATTGAGCATTGTAGTAATCTAATCAACATTTAAAACTACATATTAGTAGAGAATTGAGCATTGTAGTAATCTAATCAACATTTAAAACTACATATTAGTAGAGAATTGAGCATTGTAGTAATCTAATTAACATTTAAAACTACATATTAGTAGAGAATTGAGCATTGTAGTAATCTAATCAACATTTAAAACTACATATTAGTAGAGAATTGAGCATTGTAGTAATCTAATCAACATTTAAAACTACATATTAGTAGAGAATTGAGCATTGTAGTAATCTAATCAACATTTAAAACTACATATTAGTAGAGAATTGAGAAGAAAAACACTTAAAATGCTGAAGACATATTTTCAAACAGAAGGTGGTACAGGCTAGTTGGTCTCACCGTTGCCTCATGAGAGGGATGTTGATGCAGTTCGCAGCAGCAACAGCGGCGAAGGGAACTAACCTTCCTACGAGGGGAGATATGTGCTGGACGACAACAAAAGGTTGGAGTTAAATAGACAGACAGGAGTTGAATTGATCTATACATTCTAATATTTTTCCAAAGCTTTAAAAGCTCTTTGTGTATGTCATGATGGTTATGATGAGCGACATTTGTTTCCACAGTGGGAATACCGTATGGAATACACAACATTTTCTCTCTCTCTTTCAACACATTGACAAACCAGCAAAGCAGGCAGCAGGCAAAATGTGTAGACTACTTCTATTCGGGGTTACTAGTCACTTCTATTCACTATTTCGGACATGATAACTACTCATGATATGACTTGTGAGTAGCTACGTTTGATAACACTCCCGTGCGATGTGGTTGATGGTAAATGAATGAATGAGAACAGGGTTTCAGTGGGTTAATACCTTTGTTAGTGCATTTAGTCCTAGAGCCGTGGCTACTGCCCCTGTGGTAGCAGATACATAGGCTGTGCCAAGCTGACTGCAAACGAGAGACGCATTCAGAAATTCACATAGTCATATTATCCAAACCACAAAATATTACAGGGTTAATAGGTATCAGAAACACACAAGACAAAAAAACTACCAGAGCAACATCAGCTAACAAAAATGATATAGAACAGGGCTGTTCAACTGGTGGCCAGATTCGGCCCGTTTATTCATTTAGACTGGCCCTTTGATCAATTCTCATCATTAACAAAAGATCTGAAAATAAATCCCCGTCAGAATCCGACGTTCCGGGTCAAAATGACAAGAACTACGGTGGTTGTCTATAGTGTGGTTTCTATGACTACGGTGGTTTCTATGACTATGGTGGTTGTCTATAGTGTGGTTTCTATGACTACGGTGGTTGTCTATAGTGTGGTTTCTATGACTACGGTGGTTGTCTATAGTGTGGTTTCTATGACTACGGTGGTTGTCTATAGTGTGGTTTCTATGACTACGGGGGTTGTCTATAGTGTGGTTTCTATCACTACGGGGGTTGTCTATAGTGTGGTTTCTAGTGCCTATGTGGCAGGTTGATTTTTTTCTTCATATGAATTTGGCTCTATCGTTTGAACAATTTAAGCTACAAAAGTATGTGGACACCCCTTCAAATTAGTTGAGTCGGCTGACAGGTGTATAAAATCAAGCACCCAGCCATGCAATCTCCATAGATAAACATTGGCAGTAGAGTGAAGAGCACAATGGCTTTCAACATGGCACTGTCATAGGATGCCAACTTTCCAATAAGTCATTTTGTAAAATGACCTGCCCTGCTAGAGCTCCGGTGAAATAGGCGTACTGTTATTGGGAAGTGGGAACATCTAAGGCCATATTGATGCCAATGTTCAACGAGCAGGTGTCCATATACTTTTGGTCATGTAGTGTATCGTTGTATTAAATTACTGAGATGCTCCGTTTTCAGACGATTTCCAAATGACCTAATTACTTTTAAGAGACATTTAAGACAAATAAAAAAAGGTGAGCGGGCGTTGTTTCCTTTTCAATGATTATCAAATGTTTTGGTTGCCACCTCGACTCCAGCTGGTTGAGAACATTTCATTTTAAGACAAGTCATTTATTGGTGTGTGTATGGCTTTTTATATATATATATATATATATATATATATATATACACAGAATAATAATTACACATGGAAAATGTCTGGCCCCCCTGCAATCAAACTCTTTTTTTCTTTCTTTTTTTTACACATCTGGCCCCTGTAAGAATATAAAAGTAGTTGAATATCCCTGATATAGAAACTATAAAACCAACTTACTTGACTGAGAGAGGAGCATCTCCACTCCTATTGGTGTAGTTGACTATTGCATTGAAGGACTGATTGATCCACTGCCATAAGACTACAGCTGGAGTTGTCCTGAGGAGAGAGAGAGACTTCAATTAGACTACAGCTGGATTTGTCCTGAGGAGAGAGAGAGAGAGAGAGAGAGGACACTTCAATTAGACTACAGCTGGAGTTGTCCTGAGGAGAGAGAGACTTCAATTAGACTACAGCTGGAGTTGTCCTGAGGAGAGAGAGAGGCTTCAATTAGACAACAGCTGGAGTTGTCCTGAGGAGAGGGAGAGAGAGGCTTCAATTAGACTATAGCTGGAGTTGTCCTGAGGAGAGAGAGAGACTTCAATTAGACTACAGCTGGAGTTGTCCTCAGAGGGGGGGGGGGGGCTTATGGAACACAAAGCTTTTACTATAAAATCCTGGAATATACAAGGTCTGAGGTCATCTGCCTTTGGCCTAAAGAGCAGGAACAAGACTTCAACTAAGAAATTAGAAATACAGACATTGTCATCCTACAAGAAACATGATGTAGAGGAGATGAACTCACTGGTTGCCCTCTAGGTTACAGAGAGCTGGTAGTCCCATCCACCAAACTACCAGGTGTGAAACAGGGTAGAGACTCAGGTGGTATGCTAATTTAATATAGAGCAGACCTAACCCACTCTAGTATATTAGTCAAAACAAGAACATTATACATCTGGCTAGAAATGAATAAGGAAATGATCTCAGATAAAAATGTCCTCATGTGTGCCACCTATATCCCCCCAATAGATTCCCCATACTTTAATGAAGACAGCTTCTCCATCCTAGAGGGGGAGACCAACCATTTCCAGGCCCAGGAACATGTACTAGTCTGTGGTGACCTAAATGCCAGAACTGGACAATAACCTGACACCCTCAGCACACAGGGGGACAAACACCTACCTGGAGGTGACAGTGTTCCCTCCTTTAAAAGATGCCGCCCTAGACACAACTATGACAAAACAACCAACAAAAATGGGTCACCATTCCTGCAGCTCTGTCGCACGCTGGGTCTGTACATTGTCAATGGTAGGCTTCGAGGAGACTCCTATAGTACCTACACCTACAGCTCATCCCTTGGCAGTAGTACTGGGCTCCCGAGTGGTGCAGCGGTCTAAGGCACTGCATCTCAGTGCTTGAGGCGTCACTACAGACACCCTGGTTTGATTCCAGGCTGTATCACAACCGGCCTTGATTGGGAGTCCCATTGGGCGGCGCAGAATTGTCCCAGAGTCGTCCGGCTTTGGCTGGTGTAGGCCGTCATTGTAAATAAGAATTTGATCTTAACTGACTTGCCTAGTTAAATAAAGATTAAAAAACTACTGTAGATTACTTCATCGCTAACCTCAACCCAGAGTCTCTTACAGAGTTCACAGTCAGTCCACTGACACTATCAGATCACAGCAAATCACTTCCCTATCAAATCTAAAAAATATCAAGCAGACAACCTAAGAAAATTAACAATAATAACAAATGGTTTGATGAAGAATGCAAAAACCTAAGAAAGAAATTGAGAAACCTATCCAACCAAAAACAGAGACCCAGAAAACCTGAGTCAACGCCTTCACTATGGTGAATCACAAAAACAATACAGAAAACCTGAGTCAACGCCTTCACTATGGTGAATCACTAAAACAATACAGAAAACCTGAGTCAACGCCTTCACTATGGTGAATCACTCAAACAATACAGAAAACCTGAGTCAACGCCTTCACTATGGTGAATCACAAAAACAATACAGAAAACCTGAGTCAACGCCTTCACTATGGTGAATCACTCAAACAATACAGAAAACCTGAGTCAACGCCTTCACTATGGTGAATCACTCAAACAATACAGAAAACCTGAGTCAACGCCTTCACTATGGTGAATCACTCAAACAATACAGAAAACCTGAGTCAACGCCTTCACTATGGTGAATCACTCAAACAATACAGAAAACCTGAGTCAACGCCTTCACTATGGTGAATCACTCAAACAATACAGAAAACCTGAGTCAACGCCTTCACTATGGTGAATCACTCAAACAATACAGAAAACCTGAGTCAACGCCTTCACTATGGTGAATCACTAAAACAATACAGAAAACCTGAGTCAACGCCTTCACTATGGTGAATCACTCAAACAATACAGAAAACCTGAGTCAACGCCTTCACTATGGTGAATCACTAAAACAATACAGAAAACCTGAGTCAACGCCTTCACTATGGTGAATCACTCAAACAATACAGAAAACCTGAGTCAACGCCTTCACTATGGTGAATCACTCAAACAATACAGAAAACTTGAGTCAACGCCTTCACTATGGTGAATCACTCAAACAATACAGAAAACCTGAGTCAACGCCTTCACTATGGTGAATCACTCAAACAGAAATACACTATGGAAAAGAAGGACGTCAGAAATGAGCTCAATGTAACTGAAGAATATATTTATTTACCTATATACCTATATTTACCTATATTTATGCTTATTTATTTTCCCTTTTATACTTGAACTATTTGCACATTGTTTCAACACTGTATATGGCAATTGAAGTGTCTTGTTATAACACTGTCATTCTAATAGGACAGTCGTGTAACACTGCAATTCTAATAGGACAGTCGTATAACACTGTCATTCTAATAGGACAGGCGTATAACACTGTCATTCTAATTTGACAGTCGTGTAACACTGTCATTCTAATAGGACAGTCTTGTAACACTGTCATTCTAATTTGACAGTCGTGTAACACTGTCATTCTAATAGGACAGTCTTGTAACACTGCCATTCTAATAGGACAGTCGTGTAACACTGCCATTCTAATAGGACAGTCGTATAACACTATCATTTTAATAGGACAGTCGGGTAACACTGTCATTCTAATAGGACAGTCGGGTAACACTGTCATTCTAATAGGACAGTCGTATAACACTGTCATTCTAATAGGACAGTCGTGTAACACTGTCATTCTAATAGGACAGTCGTGTAACACTGTCATTCTAATAGGACAGTCGTGTAACACGGTCATTCTAATAGGACAGTCGTGTAACACTGTCATTCTAATAGGACAGTCGTGTAACACTGTCATTCTAATAGGACAGTCGCGTAACACTGCCATTCTAATAGGACAGTCGCATAACACTGCCATTTTAATAGGACAGTCGTACAACACTGTCATTCTAATAGGACAGTCGTATAACACTGTCATTCTAATAGGACAGTCGTATAACACTGTCATTCTAATAGGACAGTCGTGTAACACTGTCATTCTAATAGGACAGTCTTGTAACACTGCCATTCTAATAGGACAGTCGTGTAACACTGCCATTCTAATAGGACAGTCGTATAACACTGTCATTCTAATAGGACAGTTGTGTAACACTGTCATTCTAATAGGACAGTCGGGTAACACTGTCATTCTAATAGGACAGTCACGTAACACTGCCATTCTAATAGGGCAGTCACGTAACACTGCCATTCTAATAGGACAGTCGTATAACACTGTCATTCTAATAGGACAGTCGTGTAACACTGTCATTCTAATAGGACAGTCGTGTAACACTGTCATTCTAACAGGACAGTCGTGTAACACTGCCATTCTAATAGGACAGTCGTATAACACTATCATTATAATAGGACAGTCGTATAACACTGCCATTCTAATAGGACAGTCGTATAACACTGTCATTCTAATAGGACAGTTGTGTAACACTGCTATTCTAATAGGACAGTCGTGTAACACTGTCATTCTAATAGGACAGTCGTGTAACACTGTCATTCTAATAGGACAGTCGTGTAACACGGTCATTCTAATAGGACAGTCGTGTAACACTGTCATTCTAATAGGACAGTCGTGTAACACTGTCATTCTAATAGGACAGTCGCGTAACACTGCCATTCTAATAGGACAGTCGCATAACACTGCCATTTTAATAGGACAGTCGTATAACACTGTCATTCTAATAGGACAGTCGTATAACACTGTCATTCTAATAGGACAGTCGTATAACACTGTCATTCTAATAGGACAGTCGTGTAACACTGTCATTCTAATAGGACAGTCTTGTAACACTGCCATTCTAATAGGACAGTCGTGTAACACTGCCATTCTAATAGGACAGTCGTATAACACTGTCATTCTAATACATTCTAATAGGACAGTTGTGTAACACTGTCATTCTAATAGGACAGTCGGGTAACACTGTCATTCTAATAGGACAGTCACGTAACACTGCCATTCTAATAGGGCAGTCACGTAACACTGCCATTCTAATAGGACAGTCGTATAACACTGTCATTCTAATAGGACAGTCGTGTAACACTGTCATTCTAATAGGACAGTCGTGTAACACTGTCATTCTAATAGGACAGTCGTGTAACACTGTCATTCTAATAGGACAGTCGTGTAACACTGCCATTCTAATAGGACAGTCGTATAACACTATCATTCTAATAGGACAGTCGTATAACACTGCCATTCTAATAGGACAGTCGTATAACACTGTCATTCTAATAGGACAGTCGTGTAACACTGCTATTCTAATAGGACAGTCGTGTAACACTGCCATTTTAATAGGACAGTCGTGTAACACTGCCATTCTAATAGGACAGTCGTATAACACTGCCATTCTAATAGGACAGTCGTGTAACACTGCCATTCTAATAGGACAGTTGTGTAACACTGCCATTCTAATAGGACAGTCGCGTAATACTGCCATTCTAATAGGACAGTCGTGTAACACTGCCATTCTAATAGGACAGTCGTGTAACACTGCCATTCTAATAGGACAGTCGTGTAACACTGCCATTCTAATAGGACAGTCGTGTAACACTGCCATTCTAATAGGACAGTCGTGTAACACTGCCATTCTAATAGGACAGTCGTATAACACTATCATTTTAATAGGACAGTCGTGTAACACTGTCATTCTAATAGGACAGTCGTGTAACACTGCCATTCTAATAGGACAGTTGTATAACACTGTCATTCTAATAGGACAGTCGTATAACACTGCCATTGTAATAGGACAGTCGTGTAACACTGTCATTCTAATAGGACAGTCGTATAACACTGCCATTCTAATAGGACAGTCGTATAACACTGCCATTCTAATAGGACAGTCGTGTAACACTGCCATTCTAATAGGACAGTCGTATAACACTATCATTTTAATAGGACAGTCGTGTAACACTGTCATTCTAATAGGACAGTCGTGTAACACTGCCATTCTAATAGGACAGTCGTGTAACACTGCCATTCTAATAGGACAGTCGTATAACACTATCATTTTAATAGGACAGTCGTGTAACACTGTCATTCTAATAGGACAGTCGTGTAACACTGCCATTCTAATAGGACAGTCGTATAACACTGTCATTCTAATAGGACAGTTGTATAACACTGCCATTGTAATAGGACAGTCGTGTAACACTGCCATTCTAATAGGACAGCCGTATAACACTATCATTTTAATAGAACACTGCTGCTCACTTGTAGAAGGTCATCATACAGCCAGTGATGGTCATGTTCATGGGGACCTGAGCAGACATGCGGCCAATCAGGATCATCTTCTCTCCAGTGTCTGGGTGGAAGGCTGAGTCAAAGATATACTTGGCTCGCCATAGCTCGTCCTCTGTCAGCCCGGGGGACATCACACCTTGCCTGGGAGAGAAGGGGGGGGGGGGGGGATTCAAAGACAAATAACAAGTGATTAGCTGAGCCTGTTTACTTAGTAGCAATACAAGTTTAAACAAAACCCTGTTCGTTGCACACAACCTGTATTTGATAAACATTGTCCCAAATGTAACAGTGTAGAAGCCTTCAATCTCTTACCTAGCAACATTGCTCTGTGTATTCAATGTTGCATCATAGAATGCAACCATGTGTTGTCTTTCTGGTTCATCAATAGTTAATTAAGGGTAAACTGATCCTAGATTTATGCCAATATGCCGGAAGTCAATTCTATCAGTTGCTCTCAGCTCAGTTAAAGGTTGTTTCCAAACAGCAAAACCAGGAGGAACCAGATCCCAGGAGAAACCAGAACCCAGGAGAACTAGAGAAAACCAAAAGGAACCAGAACCAACGAGAACTAGGCACAACCAGGATGAACCAGAACCAACGAGAACTAGGGACAGCCAGGAGGAACCAGAACTAATGAGAACTAGGGACAACCAGGAGGAACCAGAACCAAGGACAACTAGGGAGAACCAGAACCAAGGACAACTAGGGAGAACCAGGAGGAACCAGAACCAAGGACAACTAGGGAGAACCAGGAGGAACCAGGACCAAGGACAACTAAGGAGAACCAAGAAGAACCAGAACCAATGTGAACTAGGGAGAACCAGAACCAATGTGAACTAGGGAGAACCAAGAGGAACCAGAACCCATGTTAACTAGGGAGAACCAGGAAGAACCAGAACCAAGGAGAACTAAGGAGAACCAGGCTCAGAATACACTACCGGTAGTCACTGATGACTTTGTGTGCATTCTCTAGTTGTTCGTTGGTGAGCAGGACGTTGCGGGGGTCGGTAACGGTGAAGAAGTGTTTGGCCCGGCCCATAAACGTCCCTTGGTCCCATCGAGGCTCCTTGATGTTTATGGAGGTGGAGATTTCTGTCGTCATGGTTATCTGAAAGAACACACCAACATTGTAATAGCAAAGATCATTTATTTTGTTTTATTGTTTTATTGTCCCAGATGATTTATCTACCAGCGCTCGACTAAAATTCATAAATTAGCCTAGCTACTGTCAGAGGAGGTGAAATTCATAACATCCTCCTGAATAAAAGCTTTGGGAAAATTGTAATAAGGTGTCCCAGTGTTAAGTTTCTTCCCACAAGATTAGTTTCCACAAGATTAGTTCCCACAAGATTAGTTCCCACAAAGTGTGGCACTCACAGGAATAGTTCTAAACAGCATTAAGTCAATTTCATCTGGGTCCCCAGTCCTAGACTTAGAAACAAGGGGAATAAAAGCTAAACAAAAGGGCTTGACTGTTGTATTACCTGGGAGCAAACTAACCCTGAAACAACATTCCAGTTATTCTATTTCATTCTGAGACTAGAGGAAAAACTGGTTTTTAGACATTTTTGCAAAAAAAATCAAGGGAAAGGGCTCTGAATACTACTTACACATCAGCCAGAAATCACTCACTGTATATCACTTACACATCAGCCAGAAATCACTCACTGTATATCACTTACACATCAGCCAGAAATCACTCACTGTATATCACTTACACATCAGCCAGAAATCACTCACTGTATATCACTTACACATCAGCCAGAAATCACTCACTGTATATCACTTACACATCAGCCAGAAATCACTCACTGTATATCACTTACACATCAGCCAGAAATCACTCACTCTATATCACTTACACATCAGCCAGAAATCACTCACTGTATATCACTTACACATCAGCCAGAAATCACTCACTCTATATCACTTACACATCAGCCAGAAATCACTCACTGTATATCACTTACACATCAGCCAGAAATCACTCACTCTATATCACTTACACATCAGCCAGAAATCACTCACTGTATATCACTTACACATCAGCCAGAAATCACTCACTCTATATCACTTACACATCAGCCAGAAATCACTCACTCTATATCACTTACACATCAGCCAGAAATCACTCACTCTATATCACTTACACATCAGCCAGAAATCACTCCTTTCTAGGTAACGTCTCTTATGTTACCACAAAATCATGTCACAATTGCTGTCCCTTGAGAGGAATGAAAAACCCAGAACACACTGTGATAAATTCTTCTTGAGATTAATTTAACAGGACAACTGATCCAGTAGAATGTTGCTATGGAAACAGGCCTGGCTGACCTGACACGGGTTTTGAAGAGCTAAATTGTACTGAACCTCATAACCCCCCCCCACCCCACCCCCCAGTGACCGGGGTCGAGGCGTCTCTTCAAAAGCCCCAAACCCACCACCCTACCCTCCTACCCCTTTCTCTCGCTCTCTCTCTCTATGGGGTCAAAGAATGGATGAATTGAAACAGCCTAGTCATGGGCACGTAGATAGGCTATCGCTCATCTTCATTCTAAATTAATTAGGCCTAATCAACATAGGCTATATTTATATGGGCATGTCAATAAAACAGTTTAGTCTAATTGAAACTACATTATGCTGTGTTAAAATAATATCTCATAACCTAGACAAGGCACCTTGTCTAGCAGCCAGTATGGCTTCATGTAGTGTGACAGAACGTCTGCACTTTGCCATGCTACTGCATTTTTCCCCTTTCCTATCAAATTTAGGTAATGTTGTTGTTTTTTAAAATCACAGAGAGGTGAAATAATCACGACATTCCCAAGATACAATGTAACCCAGTCTGAACTGGATTCTATTAACCCGTTGTTACAATGTAACCCAGTCTGAAATAGATTATATTAACCTGTTGTTACAATGTAACCCAGTCTGAACTAGATTCTATTAACCCGTTGTTACAATGTAACCCAGTCTGAACTAGATTATATTAACCCGTTGTTACAATGTAACCCAGTCTGAACTAGATTCTATTAACCCGTTGTTACAATGTAACCCAGTCTGAACTAGATTATATTAATCCGTTGTTACAATGTAACCCAGTCTGAACTAGATTATATTAACCCTTGTTACAATGTAACCCAGTCTGAACTAGATTATATTAACCCGTTGTTACAATGTAACCCAGTCTGAACTAGATTATATTAACCCGTTGTTACAATGTAACCCAGTCTGAACTAGATTATATTAACCCGTTGTTACAATGTAACCCAGTCTGAACTAGATTATATTAACCCGTTGTTACAATGTAACCCAGTCTGAACTAGATTCTATTAACCTGTTGTTACAATGTAACCCAGTCTGGACTAGATTCTATTAACCCGTTGTTACAATGTAACCCAGTCTGGACTAGATTCTATTAACCTGTTGTTACAATGTAACCCAGTCTGAACTAGATTATATTAACCCGTTGTTACAATGTAACCCAGTCTGGACTAGATTATATTAACCCTTGTTACAATGTAACCCAGTCTGAACTAGATTATATTAACCCTTGTTACAATGTAACCCAGTCTGGACTAGATTATATTAATCCGTTGTTACAATGTAACCCAGTCTGAACTAGATTATATTAACCCTTGTTACAATGTAACCCAGTCTGGACTAGATTATATTAACCCGTTGTTACAATGTAACCCAGTCTGAACTAGATTATATTAACCCGTTGTTACAATGTAACCCAGTCTGAACTAGATTATATTAACCCTTGTTACAATGTAACCCAGTCTGAACTAGATTATATTAATCCGTTGTTACAATGTAACCCAGTCTGAACTAGATTATATTAACCCGTTGTTACAATGTAACCCAGTCTGAACTAGATTCTATTAACCCATTGTTACAATGTAACCCAGTCTGAACTAGATTATATTAACCCTTGTTACAATGTAACCCAGTCTGAACTAGATTATATTAACCCGTTGTTACAATGTATCAGGTGTTGTATCCATCCAGTTCCAGCTTGCTGCAGATGTAACGGGGGACATTTTGAAACGCATGTCTCTGTCTGTAACCCGTTACACACACACACACACACATCAATCTGTTGCAAATATGACTTGTCGGTCACTTACAAACAACAACAGTTGTTATAAATCTAACTTCCTCTGACAAAATGTCAACCATTCAGACTTCCTGTGGGTGAAATCCTATGCAACGATAGGCTGAAGGCCTAATACAAAGGCAGTGTTGATTTGATCATATTTGTTATGCCACTACAAAATCTGAACTCTGACAAGGGGCGGTTTCTCTTAACGCCTGCTACGTTAGGTGGCCTCTGATCTAAAGACCTCTCTTCCAGCCCCACGTTTTAACCAAATCACTGGCCTCCATGGCTACATGTTAACCCATATTAACTACATTGTAACGTTTTTCTTATGCTACAATGGTTGTTCCAAAAGCATAGCCACACAGCTGCATCACACTGTGCAAGAACCGGCCAGCTCTGGTTTGAGAGAGGCTCAGTGAAATATAGCCTACGATAATTCTCACCATTTTGTCAGATGAACCGACCTTGCAAATGGATCCGGGCGAACAATACTACCATTGGCTGGATCGGATAAATTGATCAACCGAAGCAGACCAGCTTGATCCGAAGCTAACCACTGCATGTAGACCGTTACATCTGGATACCAAGCCAACGTCCAACACCGTGCAAACGCCTAAAGAAATGAAATATCTCCACTAATAGCCTATTATTCAAAACATATGTTTCAGCCCAGCTGTGCGTGCCTGTTTCAACTACAGCCCTAGCGTTCTGCCTGCCACATCCTCAGATTCAGTCATCTAGTTGCCCACTAGGCAGGCAGGCAGTAGGACTATCCCTCCGTTCCCTGTTAACCATTCAAACCAGATGCACGACTCCAGAATAAGTGGTATCAAATTCCAACATGTGGAAACATGTGTTTTAAAGGGTATCCAGCCACTTACTAAGCTCCGGTCCTCGTCTGCCACGATCACAGCAGTCTTCTGCCAGAGACGTCCCTGAACAGCGAGCTCGTTCAACGAAGCTAATTTGACAAGTATGCATCGGCTACTCAGCACCAAGAGATGCACAGCAGCGGGCACGGAGTTCCTTTCACAATAAAATCCCAACATTAAATACATGCAAATAAACAGACCAAAATAATATAAATATCTAGATTTTTACGGGAGTCCAAATCATAGAAATATAATATATTATTTATCTAGCCCCAAACATTTTCATGGCCAGGTTTATCATAAATTAAAAGTCAATGGCAGCTAACACTTTTCTTCCTCAGACAAGGACTTTTATTAGCAAATTACTGTTTAGGTGACTTCTGTCTGCTACTTCCATGCTCAGTCATGTGAAATCCATAGATTAGGGCCTAAATCATTTATTTAAATTGACTGTTTTCCTTATATATAAACTGTAACTCGCCAAAATCTTTGAAATTGTTGCGTTTATACTTTTGTTCAGTATGATAGATGACAATAATACAATATAACTTTGAAAGTCCATTCGCCTTTTTCCCTTCGAATTGTTTAGGCCTGTCTCCATAAACTTGCTTTAGAGAATATCAGAAGCAGAATCACTGCGTTAAACACATCATCAATAGCCTTCCTATATTTGAAGCCATGTAAAAGTGCACTGATTACACGAGACGGTGGCTTGCTCCTTCGTAGAAGAGAAAACATTACAAAGCCAACAAAAAAAAGCTCTCAGGCTGCGTTTACACAGGTAGCCCATTTCTGATATTTGTTCCACAAATTGGTATTTTGACCAATCACATCAGATCATTTCACATCAGCTCTTTTCAGAGAGCTGATCTTGATTGGTCAAAATACAAACGAGTGGAAAAAAATGATCAAAGTTGGGCTGCCTGTCTAAACGCATCCTTATACGGCCCATAACGGTCTGATACGGTATGCTAGAGTGCATGGTAGCTTATATAACTTGGCTTGTAAGTGAAATTGCCATGAATGTTTCACTTTTGGATCGGAAAATGGGAGGGCGGGGGGGTAATGTTCAACTTCAAGGGCAGCGGGAGGAAAGCTGGTTTTCCAATAGTCAGCTCTTTTAACTCATAGCTAATGGATTGTGCAGTTGTAAATCAGTTGTAGGCTGCTGTACACTGGGCCTTCGATTTTACAAAATACAAATGAAATGGAACCATAGAGAAACATGAACGAACATGATCAATCATATGTAAAATGCCCTCTAATAAACCTATCCACATTGTAATGTAGCCACCCGATCTTTACAGCCATTCAAATTTTAGGCCTATCTCCTGGAGATTGGACTATAGTGTAAAGGTAGTGCAACAAAAAAACAGTTCAAGAATTTAAGGACTTTACTGCCATCTAGCGGTCCGTTTTGGGAGTACGTGTGACTCATTCTCACTCAGAAGTAGAACAAAGCATCCGCTGGTTAGTCATTTGTAATAGAGCCTCAGAGTGGAGGTGTCATGATAACCATAAACCTAGCGGCCAAACAGGGAAATTAGAATTTTAGAAACACTTAAAATAAGGGCTGCGTTGGCTTATCCTGGCGTCCCGTTTTGATAACCGTATAAATCTCTCTCGGACAGGGTGACTTTTATCAGTATATTCGGCTGTATGTACTCTCAGATTCGAAAATGCTAATTAGCATGAAAGTAGACATCATGCAAGACTACAAATCCCTGCACATCATCTCTAGCTGACATCTTTGTTAACAGGTATTGTGCCAATTTAAAACTTACACATGACAGTTCAGAATTGTCCATTTAAGGAAATGTAGCCAATTTATTAATGACTAAATTTAGCTAACATTAGAATCCAGAGATTATTGCCTTTGCCTCGATTCGCAGTCTCATCCAGATCATCATGGTATTTGTAGTTCTTTATGATAGCCACATTAGCGTTTCATTTGTTGAGGGGTAAATACAGGCGAATATATTGATATTTGTTGATAAGTCACCTTGTCCTACAGAGATTTACACAGTTATCAAAACATCACCCCAGGGTAAGCCTAAATGTAACGCAGCCCTTATTTGAGGTGATTCTAAAATCCCCTATGGGAAACATGAATGGTGGAAAAACAATTGGAACCATTTCCTTGTTTGAATGCTAGGTTTGATGTGTATTATGACTCGTACTCTATGGAAGTGACATTACATGCTGACCAGATCTTTCGCGCACGTGTGTCCACCTCACGTGCATGTTGATTTTGTCCACCCACACCAGACGCGATCAGGACACGCAGGTTGAAATATCAAAACGAACTCTGAACCAACTATATTAATTTGAGGACAGGTCAAAAAGCAGTAAACATTTGATTTATTAATACAAGGATAAAAGGGTCAACTGAGTTTGTTTCTAGTAATCTCTCCTCCTTCAGGGTTCTTCTTTGGACTTTATATGGCGGTTGGCAACCAAATGTAAGATGCATTACCACCACCGATTGGACTGGAGTGTGGACAACCGAGATCCCAGTTGTCTTGAAAGCACAATTATACAAATTAGTGCAAAAATGTATGGAACATCACAGGGCAGACAATTTTGAATACACATGTATTCTCTTCCCCTGCATTCCTAGGGACTCCTAAGTGGCATAGTGGTGTAGGACACCGCATCGCAGTGCAAGAGGTGTCACTGCCGAACCTGGTTCATAATGCAGGCTGTATCACATCCAGCCGTGATTGTGAGTCCAATAGGGCGGCGCACAAATTGGCCCAGCGTCGTCTAGGTTTGGCCGGAGTAGGCCATCATTGTAAATGAGAATTTGTTCTTAACTGATCTGCCTAGTTAAAAAAAAAAACAAGGGATCCAGGGACAACTTCTGAGAGTCGAAGGTCACATTTTTAGCCATGCAGAAGATAGATCAAAAAGAATGCCTGTAAATTGGGAAATAACACCACACAGGACAAAGCAAAGGAGCAACTTCAATCTTTATTGTATAGCAGAGATGTATCTATACTAAACAACAAATATAAAGGCAACATGCAACAATTTAAGATTTTGCTGAGTTACAGTTCATATAAGGAAATCAGTCAATTGAAATAATGAATTAGGCCCTAATCTATGGATTTCACAACTGTTCAGGGATGTAGCCATGATTGGACCTGCGAGGGCATAGGTCCACCCACTTGGGAGCCAGGCTCAGCCTATCAGGATGTTTTCCCCACAAAAAGGGATTTATTACAGACAGAAATACTCCTCAGCACCCCTCCCTCTGACAATCCCGCAGGTGAAGAAGCCGGATGTGGAGGTCCTGGACTGGCGTGGTTTACAAGGCCGGTAGGACGTACCGCCAAATTCTCTGAGGCAGCTTACGGCAGAGAAGTGGACATTCCTGCATTCATCATGCCAATTGCACACTCACTCAAAACTTGAGACATCTGTGGCATTGTGTAATGACATAACTGTGGCTGTTTGTCCCCAGCACAAAGTGCATCTGTAATGATAATGCTGTTTAATATGCCACACCTGTCAGGTGGATGGATTATCTCAACCATGGACAAAATGAGCACAACATTTTTGAGAAAAGGTTTTTGTGCGGTATGGAACATTTCTGGGATATTTTATTTCAGCTCATGAAACATGGGACCAGCACTTTACATGTTGCGTTTATATTTTTGTTCAGTGTATAACAAGGGATATCATTTTGTACAGGTATTCCTAACCGAAACAGATGTCAGTCACAGTGACAGGTGAGTGACAGAAAAACTATTTTCTGGGGGTGAAATATAAAACAGAATGCTGTAGTTTGTCAGTGTCATGTGATAAAAAATTAAATAAAAAAAGTGCAAACAAAATAATTAAATTCCACCCAACCCTGAAAACAGTAATTTAAATTCACACACAAAAAAAAAAAGCCATTGAATTTCTGTTTGAAACAATGTCACAACATATCATGTTTACCACAACCGTCCAGTTTGAGGCCATGCCGAGTTTAGTTCTGGCAAACCATTCGATATCTTAATTACGCTCCTAACACATGGGTTACATTTAAGCATTAATCTCAGCAGATGCATTCATTTTACCTGACAAAACCAGCAGGTACTGTGAGACTGGCTCCTTCCAAAATGGCACCCTTTTAGCTATATATACTGTAGTCTGTATAATGAAGAATCCTTTTCAGAGACATAAATACAACATGCAGAGAGAGAGTAGGAAGTGGACTGTGGTGGGTGTAGGCTGTGTGGTCTTCTTTAAAGTTGAATCAGAATCCCCCCCCCCCCCCCTCCCTCACCATTTTTTGCATTGTGAAATTATGGCACACTTTTTGGTCCATGGATGTTGAATTTGTCATAACTCTACCGATGGTCGGTTGCTCCCTTTTCCCCCACCTCCTCCTTCACGTTGACTAAGAAGATTCTACAGCTTTACACGCGTGGCGATCTTTTACAGGAAGTAGTCAGGAGTACGGCGGGTCACATGGGGCTCTCCTCTGCGAGGGGCGGGGTCAAACTGAAGGCTGGACCGGAAACAAAGACATCAGATATAAATGTGACTATGACGCCTTGGAGCCATTTTTAGATCTAAATTAGAAGGTTTGTTCTATTTCAAGACAAGGAAGCTTCCTAAGTCATTTATATACTCATGACAATTTCCAATGTTTAGAGTTTTACAATAAAGCTACAAGTAAAAGCATTTTTAACTGGGATTTTATTCTGAAGTGAATTCGTACATTTTTTTTCTTTAAGTAAACACATTTTGAAGTGAATACTTACAAGGAGTACTTGAGTGTGTCATCCAGCTCCATGATGGCGGCCTGGTTTCCACAGCGATAGCAGTAATTGGGTGCACTGAAGATAGTCACCACGTTACGGTCATGGCACCAGTTATAACCCTGTCAAAACAAACCCAGTAAACCAGAGGTACATCATGTCACCAGTTATAACCCTGTTATAAACCAGTTATAACCCTGTCAAAACAAACCCAGTAAACCAGAGGTACATCACGGCACCAGTTATAACCCTGTCAAAACAAACACTCAGTAAACAGAGGTACATCATGTCACCAGTTATAACCCTGTCAAAACAAACACTCAGTAAACCAGAGGTACATCATGTCACCAGTTATAACCCTGTTATAAACCAGTTATAACCCTGTCAAAACAAACACTCAGTAAACAGAGGTACATCATGTCACCAGTTATAACCCTGTCAAAACAAACCCAGTAAACCAGAGGTACATCATGGCACCAGTTATAACCCTGTCAAAACAAACACTCAGTAAACCAGAGGTACATCATGTCACCAGTTATAACCCTGTTATAAACCAGTTATAACCCTGTCAAAACAAACCCAGTAAACCAGAGGTACATCATGTCACCAGTTATAACCCTGTTATAAACCAGTTATAACCCTGTCAAAACAAACCCAGTAAACCAGAGGTACATCATGGCACCAGTTATAACCCTGTCAAAACAAACCCAGTAAACCAGAGGTACATCATGTCACCAGTTATAACCCTGTCAAAAACAAACCCAGTAAACCAGAGGTACATCATGTCACCAGTTATAACCCTGTTATAAACCAGTTATAACCCTGTCAAAACAAACCCAGTAAACCTAGGAACAAGACACAAAGTACAAGTCTTGCTAAACTAACACATTACATCATGCAAACAGGACAAAGTAAACATGTTGGTTAAAATATATATATATATATGAGTTACTCTTGTCATTTTAGTGTTTTAAGTCTTTGGCTTGTAGTGTGATTTTGCTGTATATATATATAAAATTTGCAGTATTTAAAAAAAGGCTGGACAAAACAGTTATGCTGTGTATCTTTGTGAACGCACGGCTTGATAAATGACCTTGCACTGAAGGGATTGAGTACATTGTCACATTTCATTATGAAGAAACAGGAGAATACCAGAACACTGGTTTGTCTGTTTAAACGTAGCAGTGACTCTGACCACGGCCCATCCTCATCAGGCCAACTGGTGTACATCAAGTCCTTAGAGGATGAAACAAGCCAATGTACCTCCATGACCAGCTGGTGAGCTCTGGAGACCAGGGTGAGTCCGTTAGCATGGTTGAAGGTCTCTGAGATGTCCTGTCCAAAGGTGTAGCCGGCACCGCGGGGAGAGATGCCCCAGCCGCCACGGTCATCGGGGTCTGACCACAGCAGGTCACACATCGGACCCTGGGGGAGGGAGACAGTGGCCATGTTATTAAATTCAACAATATTGTGAACACTACATTATGTAAATAAGGTGGCCATATTGGAGAGGTCAGGCTACAACACTTAACCCACGTCAGCGTCACCGCAGGATGTGATGTCATCGAAGGCGTTTTTGTCTGTGCATATTACAACGGAGATGAGTAGTGACTGGTTGGACGGTTGACAGATTAACCCTCTGATATACAATGGTCAGGGCTTACAGACTCCAGTGGATCAATACCCACACTAGCATACTGTGACACGCTAAACAACTGGAGACGCTTCACTCAACATGAACAAAACAGGGATCTCCTGGCCAGAGGCAAAAGACCTCACACAGAAGTGAGCGAGGTGGAGAGCATGGTGGACGCCCCTGTGCTCCCAATGGGGACCAAGAGGTTAAAGTGAAGTGAGTCAATACTATGAAACAACATATTGGGCATGTATTCTAACTAGCATGGTAGTATGAAGATCGGACGTCGATTCTAGGAACGTGGAAGTGAGCTGACCTCATGAGGAACTTCCTGTAAGCGATCCAGCGCTCTGATGTGTTCCAGTGTGTCTATAGAGGGGGACAGTCCACCGTGGAGACAGAAGATCTGCAGAGGAACAACAAGTCAGGACATTTCCATCTAAAACATGGTGTAATTGGTAGAACAAAGCAATAATTTAGCTTTACATTTCCAGCTAACATCTTGGCCAGGTCGCAGTTGTAAATGAGAACTCGTTCTCAACTAGCCTACCTGGTTTGAATAAAGGTGTTCTCAACTAGCCTACCTGGTTAAGTAAAGGTGAAATAAATAATGAAATACAAAATAAATGTTACTGTTAAAAACTAAATCAGTAACAGACGCACGTGAACATTGTGTCGGGTTGTAAATGTAACAATGACTTTAAAAAACCTGTACTGTACAGCACATGGCTGCTAAATTGAATGGTTATGTAATAACATATAGTGGGAAAGAGTCCACTGCCACTACCTCGCTTTTCAATTGAGGAGCAAACTGAAGGAGGAGATTCAGCAACACGCGTGAGGACAACAGAGTTCAATTTAAAAAATGTTTTTTATTTTTATTTAAAAAAGTAAAAAAAAGTAGAACCAACACGTTTCGGCTTCTGGCCTTCGTCATCGTTTTGATGAAGGTCAAAAGTCGAAAAGGCGTTGGTTCTACTTTTTGCAAAAAATAAGCTTTTTTAAAAAAAATGTATTTATTGAATTCTGCTGTCCTCCCACGTGTTGCTGAATCTCCTCTCTCCTTCATAAGTGATACTAATAACACAGGAGTTTTATATAGAACTCTTCCAAGGACCCAAACCAAGACACTTGTGTAATACTTCCACTAATGAGTAAATATGTGATACATTAAAGCTGCAACATAACTTCTTGGGCGACCCGACCTGAATTCACATAGAAACTTGAGTTATAGATCTCATTGACACCAAGTCTAAGAAGTGGTAGATCTGTTCTATGTGCTCAATTTCTACGCTTCCTGTTCTTAAGTTTCGCTTTAGTGTCTTTTACTACTGAACAGCCGGGATTGGGAGTCACATAGGACGGCGCACAATTGGCCCAGCGTCGTCCGGGTTTGGCTGTCATTGTAAATAATAATTTGTTCCTAACTGACTTGCCTAGTTAAATAAAGGTTAAATACATTTTTTTTTTTAACTTTAGTTTTGTACACCAGCATCAAACAGCTGAAAATAAAATATTTTGGGTTATGTAAAATATATTTCACAGTGGATTAGATGGTACACTGATTCTCTACACAATAACTGCTGGTTTTGTCAAATAAACTGAAATTAGGCAAAAAAAATACTATAATTTTAGCAACCAGGAAATGACAAGCGCTATTTCTGCGTAATGCACCTTTAACAACTAATATCTCACCTGGTTATCTACCAGGGCAGTGAGGGGCAGGTAGTCAAATAAGTCTGTGAAGTACTTCCAGACGTTGGCGTTTCCGTATTTCCTTAAACACTCGTCGTAGAAGCCGTACACCTGGGTAATCTGTCTGCTCTCGTGGTTCCCTCGGAGGATGGTGATTCGCTCACGGTACCTCACCTGAAAAACTAGAATTATTAACACCTCTCTGGATGGGACAACAAGTGCATAACACACATTACATTCACAGCGACTGCACATTCTGTTTTAGAGTCAACCAGAGATGGTTTAAGGTTGATAATGACATTTACAGTAGCAGCAATACATCTATTCCTGTGTTATATCAGTAGGCTGTCCTGTCCTCCATGTAAACCTACTGACCTCCTCTACTCGTTTGAGTAGTCACTCAATTAACCCACGTCACCTAAAAATGGTTAGATCGGTAAGTTAGCCTAGCCAGCTATCTAAACTTGCAATAATCACGGTAGAATTACCGACGGGTAAAATTGCTATATCTTCTCTCCACCCAATGGCAAAATGTGTAGAATTTCAGCAAACTTAATTTAAAACGGCAACATTTTCTCTACACGTATAGTGGAGAATTGCAGGAAATGTCTCTCCATTGTCAAGAGAGGAGCCGTGGAAAAGTTTTGCTCGCAACATGTTACTTAGGGTCTCTGAAAGGCTAGGGCCGGCTCTGACCGCATGTGTGGCTATGGATGTGGGTATATGCAGACCTGCAAACCAATGCTTGCCTGGCTACCCAAACGCTATGCCCACGGATGAGAGGTTTCCTGTGCAATGGTTCAGAGTACCTCTACAACGATTTCTAGAACGGACAAAACATTCTAACTGTTCTAATTGGTCCCAGAAACCGATGGGTTGGGCCAGAACACAAGTGGGTAAAGTGGAGGTTTGAAAATGTATCATTGGTTTTGCAACTCTGATTGGTTAGAGATGATCCAATCGCTGATTACTTAGTTTTATACAACACTTCTCATTTTGACCTCACCACAAGCGATTTTAATTATGGCAGCGAAATAATTCAGTTTGAGTCGTCAGGCAAGGCCACAGCGGCCCCTCGTGATGAAATTAGATTTATTTTTTTGGGGGGGGGGGCACCCTCATTAAAATTGCACATCCCTGCTCTAAAACATTTGGCTGTTTACCTTGAGAGATACCAGGAGGCTGACTGTCTCTACAGAGTAGTAGCCCCTGTCCACATAGTCTCCCATGAAGAGGTAGTTGGTGTCAGGAGACTTCCCTCCGATTTTAAACAGCTCCACCAAGTCATGGAACTGTCCGTGGACATCTCCGCACACGGTGACCGGACATCTCACCTCCTGCACATTAGACTCCTTCGTCAGGATCTCTTTGGCCTGGAAAGGAGGAGGAGGCGAGAAAAGAGTTTGGGTTTAGGGATTTAGTTAGAGGATGGGTGAAATCTGGGATACAGAGCGAGAGTTCGGATGTTATTTCTTGTTTAAGTATTTAACCCCTACAGATTCGGTGACCCCCCCCCCTCGGGACGGTTGAGCTAACGTGTGCTAATGTGAAAATTTCCCAGGACATAGACATATCCGACATGGGCAGAAAGCTTAAATTCTTGTTAATCTAAATTGCACTCTCCAATTTACAGTAACTCTTACAGTGAAATAATGCCATGCTATTGTTTGAGGAGAGTGCACAGTTAAACTTGAAAATGTATCAATAAACCAATATGGCACATTTGGGCAGAATTGATTCAACATTTTGAAGAGAAATGCAATGGTTCATTGGATCAGTATAAAATTAGGCACATACACTGCTCCCATCTAGTGGCCAAAATGTAAATTGCGCCAAAACTGGAATAAATACATTGTGGCTTTTCTCTTGCATTTGAAAAGATGGAACAAAACACGCATGTTTTTTTCTTTGTATTATCTTTTACCAGATCTAATGTTATATTCTCCTATATTATTTTCACATTTCCACAAACTTCAAAGTGTTTCCTTTCAAATGGTATCAAGAATATGCATATCATTGCTTTAAGGTTTTGAGCTACAGGCAGTTAGATTTGTGTATGTCATTTTAGGACGAAAATTAAAAATCAGAGTCCGATCCTTAGCTTTAGTAGCTGATACCCAAGCGGCACACTTTTGAATTAAACTGCAACGAGCCAGAGCGAAATGTAAGAACAGCAAGGATATCAAACTGACATTTCCAAAAACATTCATAAAAAATATAATCAATACTCCTTAAATCCTGCAAGTAAACTACGGTACTGCCAATGTATGTCTGACAACTCCAAAGTGAATGCGGCAGGGTAGCCTAGTGGTTAGAGCGTTGGACTAGTAACCGGAAGGTTGCGAGTTCAAACCCCCGAGCTGACATGGTACAAATCTGTCGTTCTGCCCCTGAACAGGCAGTTAACCCACTGTTCCCAGGCCGTCATTGAAAATAAGAATTTGTTCTTAACTGACTTGCCTGGTAAAAATAAAAAGGTAAAAATAAAAAAAAATAAAAATAAATGCAATGGCAATATGCAGCCCCGCCGCCATTTTCAGAATAATGTAGCTAGCCTGAGCATACAACAGTCGGTGGAGAAATGTACCGTGCTCGGACCAATGATCAAATTAAAACAGTTGTTTAACAGTTAGCTAATGCTCGCTGTCTAACATAGCCGGCAAACTAGCTTAGCTAAGGGCTTGCAAGATCACACACATTAAATAGGCTAAAATTACCTTCTCGCAAAGGGCTTTCACTTGGTTTTCCGAGAGCTGCTTGCATTCGCCGAGTTGCTCAATCCACCCATCCAATTCCTTAGTGAATGACTTGTCGTCCATGTCTGGTTATATTTCAGCTAGCTAGTTAGGTTGAAAACCTATTGAAAACTAGTTTAGCTAATTCGTTCTCGTCATTCGCACTCGTTTTGCTTTCGTCGAAAATGAATACACGATCTTGCTAGGTTACCGACTCTGTTTTAAATTGGTTCAAACCATCGGCACTAGCTAACTACTTGTTAAAAATAAGCGATGCATGTACCTCAAGCTTATGTTAATATGAAAAAGCTAAAGAAATGCGTGGTGCAGTTGCAGAAAACTGTCTCTGTATGAAATTCCGTGGACCCAACCCAGCTTCTTTCCCGAGCGACAATCAATGAGGGAGTTCTATTACACTGATCCGGGCAACGTTATCGGGAGGAGCGCCCATCTCAAATCGAACTGTAATATGCGCCGCTTTGTCATGTTGCCAGAATCGTCCAGAAACATTTATTTATATTTTCCATAAAATAAATGTTTGAATTCTCAAACTAGGATTGGAAAGCTTTTTTATCACCTTTGCATGTGGAAACATAGAATCCTACTCATCACATTTATTTAACAAGGCAAGTTAGTTAAGACTTATTTTACAATGAAGGTCTTCACCGCCTAACCCGAACTACGCTGGGCAAATAGTGCGCCGCTCTAATGGTATTCCCGCTCACGACCGGCTGTGACACACCCCGGGATCGAACCCCACTGAGATGCAGTGCCTTAGACCGCTGCGCCACGAGTAATTAATTTCGTTACTTTTGTTTTGAGCCGACTTCTCACTCGGCCAGAGCTGTGCACCTACCTGGCTCACGTTCGTGAGGCAGCACAGTTCTAGAACTATGCATTCACTTTTCACCCAATTAAAATTTCTCCCATCGGAGTAACCCAAGTCAGATAAACGAACCACCCTGGTCTTGCTGCGTTTACTTGGCCGATGGACTTCACTGGCCCCCTTAATCTGGGCTTTTCTGCCACCGTGTGGTTACGAATGGGAACTAAATTGTGGTCTCGGTATCAAAATAATAAACCTATCAAAATAAATCCCATGAATATTGTGGAAAATAGTGTAAATAGATATACTGCTAATCAAATGCATAGGACTACTGTGCATTCACAGTGAATAAATACAATGGACTGGCTGGATTCAAGAACAACTATACAGAATTTGAGGCGGCTCATCAGGTTTATGACACACGCATGCGCATTGAGTTTTATCCCAGACAGCAGTAGGAGATCATGGTTTGTGCAATAATGAATCCTTGGGACATCCCAACCCTGACGTTAGCTTATTGAAGTTGACATTTAAAATGGTTAAGGTAAGGTTTAAGGTAAGTGTATGGGTTAAGGTTCATGGTATGGACGTCCCAAGGATTCCATATACCACTAACCATGAGAAAATGGCAGCAACATTGAGGCATGGATGACATCAGGTAAGACATTAAGTATTTAACATTTATTTTCTGTTGTAAAATAACATAGTTAGCTGAACCGCTTCACCTAAACCCTAGGTACATAGGCACTGAGTGCAGTTCGCGTCCACGATTACTTGTGTTTTGACCAGTCATTGGTTTTGATAGACGTGTCTGATACAATGTAGCAGTACGAAAATGAATTGAATGAATGATGACGCTTGATGGGAAGTCACTCTGAAAATATAGTTTACTAACCTATCAATTACTTCAAACTGTAAGAAGTTAAGCTACCCTTAAGAAAAAATATAGTTTACTGCAATAAGTAACTTTGAAAAAGTAGTTCACTGCATCCAAACAACTAAGTAAAAAGGGATCATATCTAAATCTAAAATGTCATTGACTACAAATTGCAAGAACGTGTCGCTCAGGAGTCGGATGTTTACACAATGTGTATTTTAGCCTATTTAAAAACGACAACATTGTCACTGATGCCAGTGCTGTTCCTGAAACCCCCCCCCCCCCGAAACCCCCCCCCCCCGACAGAATTCTCCCCTCTACATTTCACTGATCTTAGAAGCAGAAAGCCTTGCTGAAATGAAACGCAGCCTAGCGTGATTATTGACAGCTGCCTTGAAAAACACAAATAAAACATGCGTTCTGCTTCTAAGATCAGTAAAATGTAGGCTAAACTGACAACGCAGTGAAAGAGCAGAAATCTCAACTACCAAGCAAGTCGCAGCAATGAAGAATTGAGTGTGTGCGCGTTCGAAGGGGTGTGAGAATTCTGGCAGAGGAGAGATTTTCGGCACAACACCAGAAAAAAATGAATCTCTTGCCTACTTCACCCATATTTGATTTGATTTTAGCAAAAAAAGTAGTGTGTAGTTCTAGTAGTTAGCTACACCGTTACATTGCAAAAAAAAAAGTAATTAACTACTGAAAACACTACCAAGATTTGAATTTGGTTCAACTACCACCAAGCTACTGCAAAATGTAGTTAAATTACTAGTTGAACTACTTGTAGTTCACTACTCGCCCACACTGGTAACAACCAACACTTCTACAGTTACTGGGTTTCTACACCTAGTTTCTCACTTGCTGTCACTGGAAGCTAAATCAACGGCAGTTTTATCCAAGCAATGCTCTCTCTCTCTTCTCGCAGGTCCGTCAGGTCAGCACTTCGCTGACCAGGCAGGTTTCTGGTCACGGCAAGCAAAGCAGGACATACAAGCTACTGGAAGGGCTCAACATTCCACAACAACTATGCAATGATGACTGACGACTTCAGAACGATATTATCAAACACAGGCGTCTATAGTCTAAAGATGTAGCCGTCACAGTCAAAAATAGGCAAAATATCTCAATATAATCCTGAAACTTCTAATGGGTGCAATGATTTACCCTCTCTGCAGCCTGTTTATGCCTCCCATCCAGGTGTATGGAGTTGAGGGTCGCTATGCCTATGCTCTCTTTTCAGCAGCCAGCCAGCAGGGCAGACCGGAGCAAGTGGAGAAGGAGCTGATGACAGTATTTGTAAGTCAGTCCCATTAATTTACAACACACACATGGGAACCCCTGACTGTCATCTGTCCCATGAACCTGGATGCCTTTCTCTTTCAGACGACCCGGTTTCAGACCTGGTATCCAGCTACTGCCCCATAGCTATACCAAACAGGCTTTATTTCTGTTTCTCCAGGCCCTAGTCAAGGACCCCAAGTTATCTGGCATCATGGTGAACCCCCATGTTAAACGCAGTATCAAAGAGCACACCTTCACTGATGTCATGACCATCATCATCATCATCAACGTCCTCAGTGGGTAGCCAGCCTTATGTCACCTGTCTCGACAGACGGGTGAAAGAAAGATGGTGTTGCAAAAGTTGTGTGTAATAACCGCGTAATGTGTAATAGTTGTCTTGTGTGTTGTTTATGTGCCTGTGTCTGAGGGCCCTGATGTAGCCCTGACATGAATTGCCCTAAGTAGTGTTGTGGAAATTCTACACAGGGACACTCAAAGTCAATCTTAAATGAATCATTGTTTATTAACAGCAAGCTGGAGAGGTTCCAACGAAACTCAATGCACCATGTACACATGTCGATCAGGAGCTCCACCGGGTCAGTCCCGTTAGTTCTCTTATATACAGACAAGTTATATTTGCATGATTTAGCTCATTCATCATTCATAATTAATTCATCACTAACATTTGGTTCATGCATGTGACAGACCAATACCTCATGAGGCTTCTTCTCTCCAAGTTGAGACCTTGAAACTGAGATATCCTTTCGCTCTGGGCGTACTGCCAAATTGCAGATACTGATAGTGAGGATTCGTTCAATCAGTCACTTGCATGAACACAAAAATAGGTTATTAGTTAAGCACAAACATAAAATGTTCCATCACAGGAGATAACTACATTTGTATTGAATTGAATATCTTTACTTTCATTCCTCAGATGTTATGGCTGATAACGACCGTCTGACGCTGACCTCTGACATCATCTCAGCCTTCAGCAAGATGATGAGTGCTCACCGTGGAGAGGTCCTCTGTACTGTCACCACCACACAGGTAGGAACTGACACACACACACACACACACACACACACATTCCATCATTACACATATTTAATCTAATCCCAGATCAGCCAACTCAAGATGTACATTAATCCACACTAAAATGTAATTGTCATGTTGTTTACATTTAAGGAATTTAATAGTTTTCAGATTAATTATTTTCATTTATTTGACATTTTCCTAATCCTGTGTATCTTTCACAGCCTCTGGATGCTGCCATCCTCAAAGACCTGAGAGTTGCTCTGAATGGCTTCCTGGCCAGAGATGCTCAAGCTGGAGACTAAGGTAGGAACAAGGAACTCACAGAGGAGGCTAATGAATAGCTAATACTGAATAGACATAACAAGCCACAGTGGATGAAAGAATAATGGAATCAGTGTCCACCTACAGAATCGGAAACGTTGACATTTTAGGCTTACGTTTCCATTACCCCTGATTAAAATCGTCACTATAAAGTCTGCGAAATAAAGAGATGAATATAGTGATTATGAGCTGGTTTGTACATGCTGCTACATGTCTGAATGTCTTTTCTGTTCTCTCTCTGCCCAGTCGGACCCCTCCATCCTGGGTGGAATGACAGTCAGCATCAGGGACAAGTATGTGGACATGCCTACTGAGACTAATATCCATAAACTGACCAAGATCGGTAGGGAGACCTAAGAATTGGCTTGCGTCCCAAATGGCACCCTATTCCCTATGTAGTGCACTATGTTTGACCAGGGCCCTATGTAGAGCAGGTAGCCTAGCGGTTAAGGGTGTTGGGCCAATAACGGAAAGGTCTCTGGTTCGAATCCCCGAGCCGAATAGGTGATCAATCTGTCAATGTGCCCTTAAGCAATGGACGTAACCCTAACTGCACTTGCTCTGGATAAGAGTGTCTGCTAAATGTTCAAAATGTAAATGTCTGAGACCAGGCTGAGGGAATAGGGTGCCATTTGGGATGTTTTTTTTTTGTTGACATTTATGCATAATCAACTGGAACTAAGTCCTATGGACTCAATAGGGAATGAATGGGTAGTGGAACAATGTTCATGGGAAATGTTTATGTACAGAGCATTCGGAGAGTATTCAGACCCCTTGACTTTTTCCACATTTTGTTACGTTACAGTCTTATTCTATTCACAATATCCCATAATGACAAAGCAAAAAACTGTTTTTTATACTTTTTTGCAAATGTATTAAAAATACAAAACAAAAACCTTATTTACATAAGTATTCAGACCCTTTGTTATGAGACTCAATTGAGATCAGGTGCATCCTTTTTCCATTGATCATCCTTGAGATGTTTCTATAACTTGATTGGAGTCCAACTGTGGTAAATTCAATTGATTGGACATGATTTGGAAAGGCTATATAAGGTCCCACAGTTGACAGTGCAGGTCAGAGCAAAAACCAAGCCATGAGGTAGAAGGATTGTCTGTACAGCTCCGAGACAGGATTGTGTCGAGGCACAGATCTGGGTCCTTGGTCAGGGAGCTGACCAAGGACCCAATGGTCACTCTGATAGAACTCCAGAGTTCCTCTGTGGAGATCAATCAATCAAATGTATTTATAGAGCCCTTCTTACATCAGCTGATGTCACAAAGTGCTGTACAGAAACCCAGCCTAAAACCCCGAACAGCCAGCAATGCAGGTGTAGAAGCATGGGAGAACCTCCCAGAAGGAAAACCATCTCTGCAGCACTCCACCAATCAGGCCTTTATGGTAGAGTGGCCAGACAGTAGCCACTCCTCAGTAGCCACTCCTCAGTAAAAGGCCAATAATGATCTCTTTGGACTCAATGCCAAGCGTCACGTCTGGAGGAAACCTGGCACCATCCCTACTGTGAAGCATGGTGGTGGCAGCATCATGCTGTGGGGCTGTTTTTCAGCGGCAGGAACTGGGAGACTAGTCAGGATCGAGGGAAAGATGAACGGAGCACAGAGAGAGATCCTTGATGACACCTGATCCAGAGCGCTCAGGACCTCATATTGGGGCGAAGGTTCACCTTCCAACAGGACAATGACCCTAAGCACATAGCCAAGACAACGCAGGAGTGGCTTCGGGACAAGTCTTTGAATGTCCTTGAGTGGACCAGCCAGAGCCCGGACTTGAACCCGATCAAACATCTCTGGAGAGACCTGAAAATAGCTGTGCAGCAACACTCCCCATGCAACCTGGCAGAGCTTGAGAGGATCTGCGGAGAAGAATGGGAGAAACTCCCGAAATATAGGTGTGCCAAGCTTGTAGCATCATACCTAAGAAGACTTGAGGCTGTAATCGCTGCCAAAGTTGCTTCAACAAAGTACTGAGTAAGTGGTCTGAATACTTATGTAAATGTGATACTTCAGTTTTTTATCTTTAAAACATTTGCAAAACTTTCTAAAAACCTGTTTTTGCTTTGTCATTATGGGGTATTGTGATGTCATTATGGGGTATTGTGATGTCACTATGGGGTATTGTGATGTCATTATTGGATGTTGTGTGTAGATTGAAGAGGGGAAATAACAATTGAATCAATTTCAGAGTAAGTCTGTAACGTAACAAAATGTGGGAAAAGTCAAAGGGTCTGAATACTTTCCGAATGCACTGTATATTATTCCTTGCCACCTTTGATCTTAACAGTACAAATGATTACATTAAAGCCAGTCTTTCTGTTGTCATGTTCATATTAAATATGATGTATTATAAACATCGCTGGATTTGTTTGCTTGTTTGGTGTTGATTTGCAAAGCCAGAGTGAGGCAAGTTGAATTGTAGCCTCGTAAAGCCAGAGTGAGGCAAGTTGAATTGTAGCCTCGTAAAGCAAGAGTGAGGCAAGTTGAATTGTAGCCTCGTAAAGCCAGAGCGGTCGCATACAAATGTTTAGCGACGTTATTGTGAAATGCTTGTGTTCCTAGCTCCAACAGTGCAGTAGTATCTAACACACACATTTAAAAGTAAAATAATGGAATTAAGAAATGAATAAATATTTAGAAGAGCAATGTCGAAGTCCAGATATCCAAAAGTTATTTACGTTTGTATGTAATAATGCTAAGAATATTCTGGGCTAATAACGTGAGAAATAACGTAAAAAATATAAAATACTTCAAACTTGCTTAGGAGCCTGAAACAAGGCAGCCATGTCTATCAGCACCATCTTGACTTCTTGTATTTTTGTATTTTAATTTAACTAGGCAAGTCAGTTAAGAACAAATTCTTATTTACAATGACGGCCTACCAAAAGGCAACAAGAGGCCTCCTACAGGGGCTGGGATTAAAAAATTAAATATAGGTCAAAACACACATCACGACAAGACAGACACCTCAACACTGCATAAAGAGAGAACTAAGACAAAAACAACAGCATTGCAGCAAAACATGACAACAACATGGCAGCAGCTCAACATGGTAGCAGCACAACATGGTAGCAGCACAAAACATGGTACAAACATTATTGGACACAGACAACAGCACAAAGGGCAAGAAGGTAGAGACAACAATACATCACACAAAGCAGTTACAACTGTCAGTAAGAGTGTCCATGACTGAGTCTTTGAATGAAGAGATGGTGATACGGAGTCCAGTTTGAGTGTTTGTTGCATCTCGTACCATTCGCTAGCTGCAGCGAACTGAAAAGTAGAGTGACTCAGGGATGTGTGTGCTTTGGGGACCTTTAACAGAATGTGAATGGCAGTATGTGGAGGATGAGGGCTACAGTAGGTATCTCAGATAAGGGGAAGTGAGGCCTAAGAGGGTTTTATAAATAAGTATCAACCAATGGGTCTTGCGATAAGTATACAGAGATGACCAGTTCACAGAAGAGTATAGAATGCAGTGATTTGTCCTATAAGGAACATTGCTGGCAAATCTGATGGCTGAAGGATAAATAACTTCTAGCCGCTCGAGAGCAACCTTACCTGCCGATCTATAAATTACATCTCTGTAATCTAGCATGGGTAGGATGGTCATCTGAATCAGGGTTAGTTTGGCAGCTGGGGTGAAAGATGAGCGATTACGATAGAAGAAACCAAGTCTAGATTTAACTTTAGCCTGCAGCTTTGATACTGTATGTGCTGAGAGAAGGACAGTGTACCGTCTAGCCAAGTACTTGTAAGAGGTGACTACCTCAAGCTCTAAACCCTCAAAGGTAGTAATCACACTGGTGGAGAGAGTGACATTCTTCTTACCAAACCACATGACCATTCTTTTGGAGGTTGTCATGACAATTTCCTGTATTACCAAATGAGGAGAGTTACAAACCACACACCAGTCAGAGTTATACTTAAACTTCATCTTTAATAATAATTAAGCTTTGCATTTGACTTTCAACAATTCACTATCTCTAATGAATAGATGAGAGTGTCAACATAATGGCATCTGAGATCTTTTATAGCAAAGATCTCAACTTACATGACGAACCACAGATCTCAGGAACTCTTCACAAAGGGCCTTTTACTTGAGAGAGGAGTATCCCATAGCCAGATAGCATTAGCTATAAATTATCGTTCAGCGGTTCTAATCTCGTTCTTGGTACTTCATAGTACCAAAACATTACCTCATCCAAGGCATAACTCACTTGTCAACTCTATATACTCCCATCTCAAGTAAACCCCCTCTTCTCCCCACTCCTGGACAAGCTCACTGAGGGGAGTGACTTGCACACAGACATTGTGGAGCCAAGAGATAATTGGTTCCCCCTTAATCACGCCATCCCTTCACATGGTTTAACAGATACACAATAATGACAAATATCTCACATAAGCATTATTATGTAAATAAAACATCTTATTTATCTATGTTACCCAACTCATTCTGATTCATTCTCCACAAGGTGTTCAGAACAAGGTTAAGGGTAGAGAAAGCTTGTTGGACACTAAGAAAGCTTTGTTGTAGAGCATTTAACACAAAATCCAGGGAGGAGCCAGCTGAGTTTAAGACTGTATCATCTGCATATAAATAGATCAGAGAGCTTCCTACTGTCTGCATAGAATTGGATGAGCAAGCTTCCTACTGCCTGAGCTATACTGTTGAGCATGGGGCCTAGGATCGAGCTTTAGGGTACTCCCTTGGTGACAGGCAGTCACTGAGATAGCAGATGTTCTGCACTCTTTGAGAGAGGTAGATAACAAACCAGGCCAAAGACCCCTCAGAGACACCAATACTCCTTAGCCGGCCCACAAGAATGGAATGATCTACCGTATCAAAAGCTTTGGCCAAGTTATTAAAAATAGCAGCGTAACATTGCTTAGATTCAATGGCAATGGTGACATCATTTAGGACCTTTAAGGTTGCAGTGACATCCATAACCTGAGCGGAAACCAGATTGCATACCAGAGAGAATACTACAGACATCAAGAAAGCCAATCAGTTGATTACTGACACGTTTTCCCAACACTTTTGATAAACAGCGCAAAATAGAAATAGGCCCATAACAGTTAGGATCAGCTTGATCACCCCCTTTAAAGAAAGGACCCACCGTGGCTGCCTTCCAAGCAATTGGAACCTCCCCAGAGAGGAGAGACAGGTTAAAAAGGTCAGAGATAGGCTTAGCGATGATGGGGGCAGCAACCTTAAAGAAGAAAAGGTCTAAACCATCTGACCCTGATGTTTTTTTGGGGTCAAGTTTCAGGAGCTCCTTTAGCACCTCGGACTCAGGTGACTGCCTGCAGGGAGATACTTTGTAACTGGGCAGGAGAAAAGAGGGAGGAGCATTGGGGCTAGTCGCATTAGAAGGGGTGGGAGATGAGGAAATGTTGGATGGGCAATGAGGCATGGCGGAGTCAAATAGGAATCCTGACTTAATGAAGTAGTGATTAAAGAGCTCAGCCATGTGCTTCTTGTCAGTAACAACCACATCAACATTAAGGGACATGGGCGGCTGTGAGGAGGAGGGTTTATTCTCCAGGTCTTTAACCGTTTTCCAGAACTTCTTGGTGTTAGACTCACAGAGAGAGATCTGCTAACTTTAACTGACTTTGGCCTTCTGGATAGCCTGAGTGCACATATTTTTAATTTGCCTGAACGAGAGCCAGTATGCATGTGCCGAGCCTTTCGCCTAATGCAATTCTTGAGGTGATGTAACTCTGCTAGATCACGGTCGAACCAGGGGCTGAACCTGTTTTTAAGTCTCATTTTCTTTATGGGTGCGTGTTTGCTAACGATACCACTGAAAATATCAAAAAAGAAGGACCAAGCGTCTTTGACAGAGGGGATCAAGATGATTCTATAACAATTTACAGAGGCCAGTTCATGATGGAAGTCTTGCTCATTGACGTTTTTTAGCAAGCGTCTATGACAAATCAGAACAGGTCATTGCACTGAGCAGCCATTACGAACACACGCTGTAAAACAGTGATCACTAAGGCAATTACAGAAAACACCAGACCGATACCTATCAGGATTATCTGTGAGGACAACATCAAGAAGAGTAGCCTTTTCTGGGTGTTTGGAGTCATACCTTGTGGGATTGGTAATAATCTGAGAAAGATTTAGGGAGTCCCATTGCTTTAGGACTTGGTCAGGTGGTTTAATTATGTCCCAGTTTAGGTCACCTAGCAGGACAAATTCAGACTTAGTGTAAGGGGCCAGGAGAGAGTTTAGGGCAGGTAGTGTATAGGCCAGTGCTGATGGAGGACGATAGCACCAGCAACAGTCAACAGAGAGCTATTTGAAAGTTTAATGCTTAAAACCAGCAAATCAAAATTGTTTGGGGACAGACTTGGTGGAGACAACTGAGCACTGAAGGTGATCCTTGGTAAAGATTGCCACTCCACCACCTTTGGAAGATCTGTCTTACTGAAAAAGGTTATAACTAGAAAGGTTAACATCAGTGTTCAAAACACTCTTCCTTAACCACGTCTCAGTAATTACATTTTTTATTTAACCTTTATTTAACTAGGCAAGTCAGTTAAGAACACATTGTTTTTTACAATGACGGCCTAGGAACAGTGGGTTCGCTGCCTTGTTCAGGGGCAGAACAGCTTGGGTATTCAATCTGCCAACCTTTCGGTTACTGGCCCGAAATTGGAACTGTGAACCCACACTTTCAATTGATACATTTTAGGTAATAAACTTCTAGTGTTAACGTGCAGAAAACCCAGGCTTTTACGATAGCAGAAATCAGTGCAGTAGACATCAGTGCACAAGTCAGAATTGGGGTTAGCAACAGTAGATGGGCCAGGGTGTACTTGCACATTTCCAGATATCATCAGCAGTAATACAATCCCTGCACGGCAGAGGACAGGGAGAGCTCTGCAGTGCTGATTATTTATGACATTTGAATGTGCATCAGATGGCAACAAGATCATATTGTACAGGAATTTCATCCGGTAACATGACTACAAAGCCGGCGAGAGGTGGTTAGAATAGGATGGGAAGTCTGTGTAACCAATAGAGAGTCAGAGTCCCGAGTGTGGGAACAAACATAGTCTGTTCCACGGTTGGGTAAACAAGCAAGTTCAGAGTCAACAAAGCACGCAGGAGTCATGAGACAAATAGAATAAAGCACAAGAAAAAAATATAATGACTTGGGGCTAGCCATTCTAAGTTCAAAGGTCACCCACCGCAAACAAGATATCTTGACAGGGTAGCACTCTATGAGTCCAGTAGGCTGTAAAAATCTGAGATAAAATCAACAAATAGTAGGTCTATACTAGTATATTAAAGTGTTTCTGAGTAAACTTACATAATAAACTTCACAAGTTAATTAGCCTTCGTTAAAATTATGATCAGTCCAAATGTATGATACTTCACAGGAAAAACGTATCTGAGTTCTGTAAATTGGATTGCTTTCCCACTAACGTCCGGTCAATTTTAGTTAGATTACACGGTTTAGTAGATTAAGCAAGTTTTTCATCCTGTACTTTAATCATTGTTATGCTACCACCTACTGAATGTACAGTGTTCATAAACCTCTGTTTCTAAAGGGTTCCATTAGTTACCACAGCCACAAAGTAAACATTGCCGTTATCGTAATAATTCATGAAAACACAAATTAGCTTTTTGGTCTTAATATAAGGTTGGGGTTAGGCATAAAGTTAGCAATGTGGTTAATGTTAAGCAATGTGGTTAACATTTTAAGAAGATAAATTGTAGAAATAGGCGGGGTTTATGACTGTGGCTGTGGTAACTCGTGACAACCGTTGCTTAAACATCTGCGTCCATTTCCTGGACACAATGTCCACGATTTCAAAACCAGGATTACGAACGAAATGCACAATATTCTATATTTTTGATAGCATTATGGCAGGATTACATGTTTTTTTTGTATTATTATTATTATTGTGAATGCCTTTATAGGGCTACGTTTCCTTGAAGTCCCGTGCGCATGCGCTTTGATCCCCTCCTATTTTATTAAAAAAAAAAAAAAATCAGACGAAAATGGCTACCTTTCTCAGTTAAACCTCTGTCCTAGAAGATTAAATAAAGATGAAATACCCGGCACATAATGTAAACCAGGATCAAGTCAATATCCATGGAATATAGGGCTTAGAATGCATCCGTTTGTATCATGATGTTGTGGCGGTCAAGAATGGAAAATCTATCCGTTTCATATTTAACCCATTGCATTCCATGATCCGCCTACAAATTAGGTTTGTGATTTTCTCGTTTTTATGTTCTCAAAATGTACTTGCAAATGCAGCAGTTTTATTTGTGTATTGCATTGTAGTAGCGCCCATTGCCTCATTATACAGCTGTTGTATTTTTGCGTTTGTAAACACATAATAGCGAGACACAACTGTATGTTGCATATTGCATTAGCACCGGATATGGTTTTGCAACACAATAGCCTGTTCGAATTGAACAAGATGTTAGCAAATAGAATAGATACTTTATAACATATTTACTACATGGTGTTGTGATGTGCATCACCAAATTAGCTATTTATTTTGTTTATGTGTATGTGTGCGCGTGCGTGCGTGTATGTGTGTGTTTATGTGCATGCACGTAATTCTGTGTCACACATACCAATGCTGAACCTGTTTACCTTTCATGTGTACCCCTCAACAGAAAATGATGCACCAAGTCACTAGCAGCAGCAATGACTATTGCATGAGTGGCCTTGCAGAGGAATGTCAACACCCAACCAGCCACTTTGACTTATGTAGCTCGCAATCCAACAAATTCTACCCTTCGCCCCCACCCCCTACTCTACAGCTGCCTCGCCCTAACCTACCCACTCTTCCACAGGGCATGCACAAACCCATGCCGTGTCAAATGCAACAAGAGACCCAGAATGAGTTTCACGCTCAGACAGTGAGGATCCGAGGGCCCAGTGAGACTCCAACTGGGCCAGAGAGCTCCAAGAAAAAGAAAGGAAGCGTTGTCAAATCCGGCCGTAGAGGGAGACCCTCGGGGACCACTAAATCAGCCGGTTACCGGACAAGCACCGGACGTCCGTTGGGGACCACAAAAGCTGCAGGGTTCAAGACCAGTCCCGGCAGGCCTCTGGGTACAACCAAAGCAGCAGGCTACAAGGTTAGCCCTGGCAGGCCTCCTGGTAGCATCAAGACTCTGGCTCGGCTCAAGAAACTGGAGTACGCGAGCTGTGATGGTACCAAGAAACTAGACTTCAGTAACTGCGGCGGCGGAGCCAAGAAACTGGACTATGCCAGCTGTGAAGTGGCACCTTTCCCTTACAACCTGATGCAGAAACGAGGCTTGCGTGAGCCTACTGGCAAAGTGGAGGAAACTAACGAGTAGTTATGCCTGCGTCTCTATCTATTGCCTAGAACTCATATTTGAGTGCTTGTCCTAAAGGGTGTTGATGACCAGAAGGGACTCATGTAGCCAAAATATGGGTTGACTTTTGGATAGGTCTGTCACTGGCTACCTACGAATGGCTCCTCCTCTCTTCATTGTACTGATATCGTCACCATTTAACCCTAACCCTAACCCTTTTGGATAGGTCTGTCACTGGCTACCTACGAATGGCTCCTCCTCTCTTCATTGTACTGATATCGTCACCATTTAATCTGTCCCTATCCAAAGACTGATATCGCTCTCTTTTTTTTTTTCTCAATACGTTTATCTTATTTTACAGAGATTGCATGATGAGACATATAATACAATCAATATACTTTAGCTAAACAGGAATGAGAGAAATATCCTACTATTCGTCATAATCTGTTCAAATGCTAGCTGTCTGGAGAAGGGTTGTTGTTTTGTTCAAACGTTTAAATATCTGATCTGTTTTCTTCATCCGTTTATGTTATGCTCTGATATAATGTGCTTTATTATTAGTAGTCTATTTGTCCTTCTGATGTTTTCCACATTGAAAAATGCATCGGGAGTAGAAAACAACACAAAACAAACTAGCAAAACGTGAATCTTAAGCTTCTCCCAGAGTGCATGTGGCTGTGTTTGTGTCTTTTTGTGTTGTCTGGTATGACATGTATTTCATTTGTGTTTATATTCAGCGTTGTGAGACATGGGACTGGATTCAATGTGGTATAACATTGTTATAACACAGTTTCTGTCATTTCGTTTGAACTGTGCATCTGAAAACCTCTCATAATACTTCTTTGACGACATAGCAATGGTTATTTCTAACACTTTGTAAATATTAATAGTTTTGTCTTCTCAATGTAATGTATTATTCTTTGTTCTTTACACGGTAACTTATCACTTGATTAAAGCAAACCCAGAATGAAATGTTGTTATGCTGTTGAGTAGGAGCTCTAATTTTAGAGAGAAAATACTATGTGGTGGAGTATGTGTAACGACATTGTAATGTATGTATGAGCCCCCCCCCCCCCCCCCCAAATAATGAAATGGTCATTCCAAAATGATCATATTGTCTTGACTGATATTTTAAGGGTGTATAGCGTTTTGACAGTAGTATAGACAATTGTGTTTGTAAAGTGCAGACAAAGACCTATGTACATCTTATCATATCATGGGGTCCAGGGCCCACTACGGGCCAGTGTACCCCACCTTTATAAAACACTGATTGCATGTCCAACTATTCTTCAAGATAAATATTAGGACTTCTGTTTTAATCCTGACATTCACATCCTATAATGTTTCTAAGGAGATATATGTACATAAACATGGGTATAGTGTATTACATGGGCCTAGAATTACATATGGCCTGTATTGTGAATCTCATAGTACTGAGAAACCAATATTGAATGAGGAGAAAAGAACAAGACATTTCATATAATTTCAACATAAAAACATTGGGCCACGTTGAAAAAAAATCCAATCTAATTTTCTTATTGTCTGGGCCCCTGACATTGCATGTGCCTTTTCTTCGCTCTACGGTCTCCAGAGTGACGGCTTCGCAAGGTTACAAATCGGCAGATTGGTCATCAATGAAGAGAAGCTTGCCTATCAGGTAATATGATAAATTAGAATTGGCTATAAAATAATGTCTGTAGCCTATTTGACAACTGTCATTTCGATGTAGCAGTTGTGTGCATTGTGCAAAGCGAGTTTATTACAGTTGCGGTAGGCCACCACTGCAAGTATGGCGAGCCTTTTGTGTGGCAACTATGCAAGGCGCATTCTCCTTATAAGCTGCTGTTGTTATTTCAATGCGAATTTATTGCAGGATACGTGGGGAAAACTGATAGGCATTTAGCCTAAATAACAATATTCTATTACATTGCACCTCATTGACAGCATGATGTCAAGGGGTTCGACTCAATTTGGAGCTTTGCCCCCACCATTGACATGTTTATTGCCGCCGACATGTTTTTTGACGCGCTATGACCTATTTTCTCTGCTGTCAGGCAATATGGCGCATAGTCTATTTTAAAACTTTGACCAGGCCTCATCCGTGTGCGCTGTTTTCCGGTCGAGCACATTCGAACTATTGATCCGCATTTGTTGTGGCCACAGATTCGTCTCTATCTTTCTGCTATCCAAAATGGAGGAAACAAGTTACGCCTTTGTTGGGATAAGGAAACCAACGGCGCAATGGTTGATCAGTGTGGCATTCCTTCCCCTCACATAACCCCATAATAAATAGTCTTATATTATCTAGCCGAGGGTTTCATGTATGTTGGCTAAAACACATAAGGGGATATAGTAGCCTACATCATAGCCCCCGCTTTTATTTGAGATGGTGCACCTGGACTTGTCTGCGTGACTGTAGAGTAGTGTGCTCTAGTGACTGATAGGGTGAGAGTGCCCGGACCGATGTGTTGTGAGCTGTGATCCGCGGCTCCGCAGCCGGGGGGTTGGGTGGCTGTGCGGATTGGTTGCTCAGCTCTGCTCGCCAACACAGCCAGTTAGTCGAGCAGGGTTTGTTTTAACATAACCAGAGGCACAATTCGACAGCCCGCAAAACAATCATGTAGTAAATATGAAATTGTAATTGCTAGGGACCAAGGTGATATAGGCTACACTGACTTTTGATGCACTAAAATGGAAGGCTTTAATTATATTTTGTCCATTGATGACTCTGTTTTGTTAAGGCCGACGCTGATGAGATAGTACAGGAGGTGAAGGGGAGAGAATGAGAGCTGTGGGTCTTTCTTGGCCTACTACTGCTGCTACTGCTGGGATTGTGCAGATCCGTTTTCACAAATCGAAAAAAACATACGCTTCATGCCCCAATCTGAAAGACCCGCAGTTGGTGTTATTGTGACCGACCTCCAAATGGTAAGATTCTTGCGTTTTTTAAAAATTCAGACGATGTTTTTAAACGTTTTGAACCGCCCTTTTGTGAGTTCGAATGGGAGCTTCCTATATCGGTTTATAGGCTCTGTGTAGGCAATTTGTGTGAACCATTCTGAATGATGGCTTTGACTGTATTGACTCCCCTACAGTCAGGCAGGCTGTCAGCGTGAGCAATGTTGCACACTTCTATATTTTTTGTGTGTGTTTGCGATCGTTCTATTTTGATAACAAAAACAGAACGAGTAGATATGATTCGATTTTGTGAATGGGGCAGAGCACACCGGTCGCTCGCTGTGTTTTCCTGATCGTTTTGTCTTCTCTGCTGCCACTACGGACGGCCTTCAGAGGGGAAGCCATGCAATGTCGTCTTATTAGTGTAGGCTATGCGGTGCATGGCGGTAGTCTTTATTTCTGTTATTGTCGCGTGGAATGTGAGTTGTTATTTACAGACAGGCAGTATGGTTTATGTAAATTCTTGCGTTTTTTTCACACTTGTTTTGTTTTGTAACATTGTAGCAATTTCAAACAGTGAATGAGCCTGAACCATAGGATTTGACCACACTGTAGCTGGATAAGAAAAACCTGGTTGTTTACTAGAATACTTACCTTTTGTAACCTTCGACCACCCTAATGTGCATTTCCTTTTACTACGACAGGAAGGAGCCATGACAACATGAATCGGTCATACAGACGGGCTGTAAGGGGCTGCTCAGGTCAGCCAGAGTTGAGGCCCCCCAATGGCCTCTCAGTTTCTGCCACTTCCTATGGAAACCAGTGTAACAGCAGCACCAAGCATGGTTCAACAGACCAACTGTCGGCGGCCATGCAACTGTCAACCTCCTCCCTCAAACAGGCACCTAGCTACGTGTATAACCAGGCAGAGAAGGAGAGGCCACACTGCTACAGTCCTCTGCTGAGGCTCCAGGACCTCTCCACTATGGTACACAGACCTGGGTCTGATCTGGGACCCGGGCCCCAGCCTAAGGATCTCGACGCCAGGAAGCATTTGCACTCTCACAGCCCAGTGGTAGTCTCTAGTTGTGGGGGACCCCTGGTCCGACTGCCCCCCTCTACTGGTAACGAGGAGACAGAACCCTGCGAGGATTCCATGCGGGATCAGAATGATTTCTCTCCTGTTAGTTCTGATAGTTTGGAACGCTGCTCCCCCATCCCCAATGGATACCTGCATTTCGAGTCCACCTTGTTTGACAGTGGGGACAGGGAGAATGAGGACGACGAGGAGGAAGAGTTGGTACCTTTTCAACAACACTCTTCTAAGTCCGCCAGAGACAGAACAGTCACAGACCCTAACATCACCTCTGGTTCAGGGGTAGGCCATAACAGCACATACAAACCCTCTGTTCTCAACCTGATGTCTAAGAGTCTATCTGAACTGGACCCTACTCTGAGCCCCAGTGCCCTGCCTGACATGTCCATGGGGGATGGCTGGAGTATGGACCAGGACTCTGACAGTGACAGTGCGATGACAGGAGACACACTTGACCATGGTCTCATCTCACCTGTTGGAACCAACTCTAATGTGAGTTCCCTCTCTTACTGATAATCATAATAATAGCAACAATAATAATAATAACCCTTGGGGCAGATGCATCCTGGGTAGCTCTCAAAATATATCTTATCTGACGTTATCTACAGTTCTGTAAATACTGTGTAATCTCCTGGAACAGTATTTGTCAAGGAGCCAATCAAGGAGCTAATTATCAAAATCCAGAAAAGAGACGCTAAATTCTACAACCACTTAATAGGAAGTGATTCACAAACCTTCCATAACAAAGCCATCACTTACAGAGAGATTAACCTGGAGAAGAGTCCCCTAAGCAAGCTGGTCCTGGGGCTCTGTTCACAAACACACCCCACAGAGCCCCAGGACAGCAACACAATTAGTGTTGCTGTCCTAATGAGAAAAACAAAAGATAATTACTTGACACGTTGGAAAGAATTAACAAAACATAGTAAACTAGAATGCTATTTGTCCCTAAACAGAGAGTACACAGTGGCAGAATACCTGTCCACTGTGACTGACCCAAGCTTAAGGAAAGCTTTGACTATGTACAGACTTAGTGTGCATAGCCTTGCTATTGAGAAAGGCTGCCTTAGGCAGGCCTGGCTCTCAGGAGAAGACGGGCTATGTGCACACTGCCCACAAAATGAGGTGGAAACTGAGCTGCACTTCCTAACCTCCTGCCAAATGTATGACCATATTAGAGACACATATTTCCCTCAGATTACACAGATCCACAAAGAATTCAAAAACAAACCCAATTTTGATAAACTCCCATATCTACTGGGTGAAATACCACAGTGTGACATCACAGCAGCAAGATTTGTGACCTGTTGCCACAAGAAAAGGGCAACCAGTGAAAAACTAACATCATTGTAAATACAACCCATATTTACGTTTATTTATTTTAACGTTTAGATTTTGTATAGACTATATGCTGATCGACCATGTTTCACATTTTGAATTTTAGATTCTAAAAAGTTTTGAACTGTCAAAGGGATGATCCTATACGTGTAGTAACGTCATTGTTTTTGTTCAGCCCAACAGCCCAAAGAAGAAGCCCCTCCCAGTAGTGCAGTACTTGGAGGGAGATCTGGTCTGGGCCAAGTTCAACCGCCGCCCCTGGTGGCCCTGTAGAGTTACCATAGATCCTCTGGAGGGGATACACACACGCATGAAAGGTGGGAAGTTGTATTATTGGTGTTGGATCTAAACTCATCATAAGGTTGTCAGCGCATAAAGCATTGATTTAAAAGTGAGAAGGAAGGGAAGCTCTCCTCTGGGTTCTATGGGGGAAGGAAGTGAAGCTCTCCTCTGGGTTCTGTAGGGGGAGGAAGGGAACCTCTCCTCTGGGTTCTGTGGGGGGAGGAAGGGAACCTCTCCTCTGGGTTCTGTGGGGGGAGGAAGGGAAGCTCTCCTCTGGGTTCTATGGGAGAAGGAAGGGAACATCTCCTCTGGGTTCTGTGGGGGGAGGAAGGGAACCTCTCCTCTGGGTTCTGTGGGGGATATAACAGCAAGAGAGAACCACCTTGATCTTATACATGTTGTTGATTTTCACTCCAAAGTGGACATAGTTTGTGGTATTTAGCATGAGGGGTCATCCTCAGACAGTTATCTATAAACTACTTCAACGCAATGTATCAGCTCTCAGCCTGACAGCTTACTTCATCATTGTGCAATGGCCAACAGTTAGAATATTTTGAGCCCCGTTCTTTTGATCTAGTTAATATCATAATTTATCATTCATAATATATATATCAATGTTAAAACAAGTTGTCTTTGTGTTTTCTGTTGTTCCAGTCCCCAGTCGTCGTCCTTGTCGTATCTATTACGTGGAGACTCTGGGGGAGATGGCAGACCATGCCTGGGTACCTGGGAAAGTTACTTACCCCTTCACAGGAGGAGAGCAGTTCACAGACCTGCCTGTGCTGAGACGGAGAGGGAAACAGAGGGAAAAGGACTACAAATACACAGTAACTAACTACAGACAACTGTCAACTTCTGTTGGTTTTAATTTAGATTGCATTGTGTGTTGCTGTTAATAGTGATATGTTTCAAGTCCCAAATCACTTTTGCTGTTGTAAAGGTACAGAATAGTTTTGTTGCATGTCTCACAAAACATATTTGGAAGATTATACTCTAATACTGTCTATTCCACAAACTCCGTATAATTTAGACAGTTTGCCGCTTTTCTCCTGATGGCTTATCATCTCTCCCCTGTAGATACCCAAGCGTCTGTTTGAGTCGTGGAAAGTCGGTGTGCTGGAAGCTGAGTTTCTCCTACCTGACCTGCTGAAGAATACCGCTGTCTCTTCTTCCATGCCCTCTAACAGTGAAGAGCGGGTGTCCTTTCCACTGCCTGATGAAAAACCATCCGAGGCCCCCTCTTGTTCCTCCTCTATGCTCACTGCACCCCCCTCCTTCAGCCCTCCCCCCAACAGAAACAAACATCCCCCTGCTGCCGACCTGGCTGTAGCAAACGACAGTAGCAGCAAAAATAAACCCTGCCAGAAGAAGAAGAAGAGGAAGGGTTTGGCGGAGATCTTTGGTCATATAGCTGCAAGTCCCACAGAGTCACTAAGCATCCTAGACTTGGCCAACCAAATGCCTGCTGCCGCAGCTGATCCACTTAAAGAAGAAGATCCCAAGGACTCTCCATACGCAGACCTGGATTCTGTACCAACCATTGTGCGTCCCAAACGGTCTGAGAAACCTGCTAAAGAAGACACAGAGAAACCGTCTGAACCCTCACAAGAGGAGGCAGAGAAAGGGGGCAAGAAGGAGCGGGCTACTCCTCCTGAAAAGACCAAAGACAGGCATGTGGTCATGGTGGTTCCTAGGCATGTAGTTCCCATCTCCCCATCCCCAAATATTTTAGTAAACAAATCCCTTTTCAATTACAGAACTACAAAAAACACAAATGTTTTACAGTCAAAACAGAAGTTGGGCAGCTCTTCTGAACTGAAGAATATAAATGCTCTTGATAAGCCCTCTCTGCAACTCCCTTCCAGCAGACGTCTGATGACCAGGGCCCTGAAAGCAGAGGAAGAGACAGATCTCAAACAGGCTCTGCTGGCCTCAAGCCAAAACTTGACAAAGGATAGGCTTAATGTACATTCTTCTGACGATGATGATGATGTGAGCGATATTGTTCAGATCAGAACAGAGTCGTCTACTAGCAGGGATTCTTCACCAGACAAAACCAGATCCTCTGCTAGCTCTCCTAAAAAACAGCCCGAGTCTGATTGGAAGCACCTCCACAACGGCTTGTGGAAAAACTCAGAAGATGTGACTACAGGGTCCAGTAAGCCTGTCATACCCTCTATTAAGGTCAAGGAAGAGAACATTGTCTCAGACATATCCTCCTGTTCTTCCCCCACCTCCTCTCTCTCTCCCATGGACACTTTCCAGGATGTCAAGGAGCTGTCATTCAAATCCCTAGTGAAGGAGGAGAGCGACTCTGGGGACTCTAACACTAATTTTAAACCTGAGCCTAATTACAAGTTCAGTACTTTCCTGATGCTCCTGAAGGACATGCATGATACCAGGGAGAAAGAGGGCAAGCCCCTGACCATGCCTCCCTCGCAAGCCCTCATCCAGGAGGAACCCATGGTCATAGCCGCTGTCCAAGCACCAGACGACACCCTGAACACTGCTGCTGGCGGGGACTGGACACCAACGGGGACCAAAATCCAAAACGGCCAGCATGCGAGCTCGCCAACACTCAAGAGCACACCGGCCAAACCCAAGTCCAAAACTAAACCCATCATGAAAAACGACACATACAAACTTGAAGGGAAAACGGTGCTGGCTCAGATGGTGGCGAACGCGGTGGAGAAGCAGCAGCGGAGGAAGCAGAGGCCACCAGCCAAGCTCAGGGCCACCATCGCTGGTCTCTCTACCGAGTTGGCCGACCTAGCCTGGGGGAGGGAGTTTGTCTCTGGGCACGCTGACCTGGCTGAGCCTGGCCTCAGCCTCCCTCCTCTTCCTTCTGTCCCCTCCGCTGCTGACTCCTCATCCTACCTCGACAAGAGCCTGGGCACCAAAGTGGCTCCTAAGAAGCGCTGGCAGACGTTTGCTCAGCAGGGGCCGGTGAAGCCAGGGAAGGATCCAGGGGACCCGGGTGGTGTGGCCTCACCGCAGGGGCCTGTGGAGGTGAATGGGATCTACAGAGACTGCCAGGGAGGGACACCAGACCCCATCAGGTCCCCTGATCTAAACCTGGGGATGGAGAAGCAAGATGACACATCAGGTAAGACTTGAATGGGTTTCAGTAACAGCAGTGTTTTATGTTAGCTTTTTATTTTTAAAGATTGATAAATTATTTATTCCCACAGCAAATTCTGAAAACAAACGGCTGAGGAAACCCAGCAAAAGACTGCTGGAATCCACAGAGGAGGAACAATTCTTCTCCCCGAAGAAAAAAATTAAGAAACCTCTGGAATCTTCCAAAACCCCTCCGAGCCATTCTTCAGCCCCAGCCCCGCTAATGTACACCTCTACACCCAGCCCCACCCCTAGCCCTGCCTCTGGGGAGCCAGCCAGCCCCACCCCTAGCCCTGCCTCTGGGGAGCCAGCCAGCCCCACCACTGGCCCTACCTCTGGGGAGCCAGCCAGCCCCACCCCTGGCCCTACCTCTGGGGAGCCAGCCAGCCCCACCACTGGCCCTACCTCTGGGGAGCCAGCCAGCCCCACCCCTGGCCCTGCCTCTGGGGAGCCAGCCAGCCCCACCCCTGGCCCTACCACTGGGGAGCCAGCCAGCCCCACCACTGGCCCTACCTCTGGGGAGCCAGCCAGCCCCACCCCTGGCCCTACCTCTGGGGAGCCAGCCAAAACCCAGGCCCTAGCAGGGCTGAAACAGAGTCTGTCTCAAGATGTCCTCCACCATGTTATAGAATCATTATCCAAACAACCCCCAGCAGTGACCTCTTTCTCTACTGACTCATCATCCGATGGGGCAAACCCTCCTCTGCCCTCTGGTAGGCAGACAGTCAAATGTTTTTTCTCCAAAAACATCTCTCATGGCGATTCTGTCTTATTTAATACAAGAGGCAGATATATTATAATGGGGAAAGTAGCTCCGTTGGAGAAAGTATTTATGATAATGAAAACAAATCCTCCTCATATTTTCAGATACAGTAGATTTGGGGTATTTAAATGTCTGGTCATTCCTCAGACCCAGTATCCCTGGAGAGGAAGAGGCCAAGGAAGCCGTCTCACAAGGTCCTGGAATGCACCATAGAGGAAGTGTCAGTCAGTCCTCCAAAGAAGAAGGAGTTTAAGAACCAGAGTGTACAGACAGATGTGAAAACAGAAGTCAGGGACACTCAGGTAAGGCTGAATGAACTAATCAACAGCCATATTAACAGATCTATACTGCTACAGTGCCACTCTGAAACAAGTCTAATTACAGTACCAGTCAAATGTTAGGACACACCTACTCATTCCAGAGGTTTTCTTTATTTTTACTATTCTCTACATTGTTGAATAATAGTGAAGACATCAACACTATGAAATAACACATATGGAATCATGTAGCAACCAAAAAAGTGTTAAACAAATCAAAATATATGTTATATTTGAGGTTCTTCAAAGTAGCCACCCTTTGCCTTGTTGACAGTGTTACACACTTGGCATTCTCTCAACCAGCTTCATGAGGTAGTCACCTGGAATGCATTTCAATTAACAGGTGTGTCTTGTTAAAAGTTTATTTGTGGAATTTCTTTCCTTCAAATTGTGTTTGAGCCAATCTGTTGTTACAAGGTAAAGGGGGTATACAGAAGATAGCCCTATTTGGTAAAAGACCAAGTCCATATTCTGTCAAGAACAGCTCAAATAAGCGAAGAGAAACGACAGTCCATCATTGACTGACCTTCATGTCTTAAAGTAATCTGGAAAATTTCATGAACTTTGGCACTTCAAGTGCCATCGCAAAAACCATCAAGCGCTATGATGAATCTGGCTCTCATGGGGACCGCCACAGGAAAGAAAGACCCAGAGTTACAGTGCCTTGCAAAAGTATTCATCCCCCTTAGTGTTTTTCCTATTTTGTTGCATTACAACCTGTAATTTAAATGGATTTTAATTTGGATTGTATGTAATGGACATACACAAAATAGTCCAATTTGGTAAAGTGAATGGAAAAAATTACCTTATTTAAAAAATATAATAAAAAAATAAAAAACCGGAAAAGTGGTGCGTTTATTCACCCCCTTTGCTATGAAGCCCCTAAATAAAATCTGGTGCAACCAATTACCTTCAGAAGTCACATAATTAGTGAAATAAAGTCCACCTGTGTGCAATTTTAGTGTGATCTGTCACGTGATCTCAGTATATATACACCTGTTCTGAAAGGCCCCAGAGTCTGCAACACCACAAAGCAAGGGGCACTATGACGACCAAGGAGCTCTCCAAACAGGTCATGGGCAAAGTTGTGGAAAAGTACAGATCAGGGTTGGGTTATAAAAAAAAATCTGAAACTTTGAACATCCCACGGAGAACCATTAAATCTATTATTAAAAAATGGAATGAATATGGCACCACAACAAACCTGCCAAGAGAGGGCCGCCCACCAAAACTCACGGACCAGGCAAGGAGGGTATTAATCAGAGGCAACAGAGAGACCACAAATAACCCTGAAAGAGCTGCAAAGCTCCACAGCGGAGATTGGAGTATCTGTCCATAGGATCACTTTAAGCCGTACACTCCACAGAGCTGGGCTTTATGGAAGAGTGGCCAGGAAAAAAACATTGCTTAAAGACAAAAATAAGCAAACGCGTTTGGTGTTTGCCAAAAGGCTTGTGGGGGACTCCCCAAACATATGGAGTAAGATACTCTGTTCAGATGAGACTAAAATGTAGCTTTTTGTCCATCAAGGAAAATGCTATGTCTGGCGCAAACCCACCTCGCATCACCCCGAGAACACCATCCCCACAGTGAAGCATGGTGGTGGCAGCATCATGCTGTGGGGATGTTTTTCATCGGCAGGGACTGAGAAACTGGTCAGAGTTGAAGGAATGATGGAGGGCGCTAAATACAGGGAAATTCTTGAGGGAAACCAGTTTCAGTCTTCCAGAGATGTGAGACGGGGACGGAGGTTCACTTTACAGCAGGACAATGACCCTAAGCAGACTGTTAAAGCAACACTTGAGTGGTTTAAGGGGAAACATTTAAATGTCTTGGAATGGCCTAGTCAAAGCCCAGACCTCAATCCAATTGAGAATCTGTGGAATGACTTAAAGATTGCAAGACACCAGCGGAACCAATCCAACTTGAAGGAGCTGGAGCAGTTTTGCCTTGATTAATGGGCAGAAAATCCCTGTGGCTAGATGTACCAAGCTTATAGAGACACCCCATGAGACTTGCAGCTGTAATTGCTGAAAAAAGTGTCTCTACAAAGTATTGACTTTGGGGGGTGAATAGTTATGCACGCTCAAGTTTTCAGTTTTTTTGTCTTATTTCTGGTTTAGCACCCTGTTTTACAGCACTGGTACAATTAAACCTCATGTGAATGCTGACATTATAGCATGAAACTAGTGATCTTTTCACACAGGTTGAAAAAAGGTGTTTATGCTGACCTCAGGTTTGGGTGTCCTCTCTCCGTTGGTGTGGCTCTCTCCTCCCACCCCAGGACTGATCTTCTCGGTCTCTTCCTTGGGGATGAGGAGCACCGTAGGGCTAGGGGGCCAAGCTGGTTCCAACCGCCGTGTCTTTGTGAGACGTAGAGTAGGTAAACGGATGATCTCTGCATGTGTAGTTCCCACCATGAAGCATGGATGAGGTGGTGTGGGGGTGCTTGGCTGGTGACACTGTCAGTGAATTATTTGGAGTTCATGGCACACTTAGCCAGCATGGCTACCACAGCATTCTGCAGCTATACACCATCCCATCTGTTTTGGGCTTAGTGGGACTGTCATTTGTTTTTCAACTGGACAATGACCCAAAACACACCTCCAGGCTGTGTAAGGCCTATTTTACCAAGAATGAGAGTGATGGAGTGCAGCATCAGATGACCTGGCCTTCACAATCACCTAACCTCAACCCAATTGACATGGTTGGGGATGAGTTGGACCGCAGAGTGGAAAAGCAGCCAACAAGTGCTCAGCATATGTGGGAACTCCTTCAAGACTGTTGGGAAAGCATTCCAGGTGAAGCTGGTTGAAAGAATGCCAAGAGCGTGCAAAGCTGTCATCAAGGCAAAGGGTGGCTACTTTGAGGAATCTCAAATATAAAATATATTTAGATTTAACACCTTATTTGGTTACTACATGATTCCATATGTTATTTCATAGTTTTGATGTCTTCACTATTATTCTACAATGTAGAAAATAGTAAAAATAAAGAAAAACCCTTGAATCAGTAGGTGTGTCCAAACTTTTGACTGGTACTCTATGTCATTTCTATAACAGGTTAAGTCTGTGAAGAAAGAAGTGCCTGTATCCAGCGTGACAACTCCAGAGAGCATGGTTTCTCTGCAGACATCCTCCCCTGCCTGGCCCCCTAGCCCTACGGTGCTCCTCACCCCCAAGGAAGAGATCGAGAAGATCAGTCCTGGGGTGGGAGGAGAGAGCCACACCAACGGAGAGAGGACACCCAAACCTGAGGTCAGCATAAACACCTTTTTTCAACCTGTGTGAAAAGATCACTAGTTTCATGCTATAATGTCAGCATTCACATGAGGTTTAATTGTACCAGTGCTGTAAAACAGGGTGCTAAACCCCTACACCTTAACCAAGATTTTGTGTAATAACACCTCTCCTCCAGGTGTTCTCTCCTGGTCTGAATGACAGTTTCTCCCTACCTGGTGAAGGGTCCCTGGTCTCCAGCACTAAGAAGAACACAGGAGAGAAAGGAGGAGCTGCGTCCATGAAGGAGAATGTCTGTCAGGTAGGTCAACCAACAACATGCCACAACCTTTCTGTTTTGTAGAGGCAGGAACAGTAAAAAATAGCTCTTAAGTTTGATTTCCAGGCTTTCTCACATTAGTTCAGAAATAACTGTTCCTAATAGCCGGGTGATGAATGAGATTTGGGAGTACTGACTAAAATATGTGTGTGTGTGTGTCTTGCAGGTGTGTGAGAGGACAGGTGAGCTGCTGCTGTGTGAGGGCCAGTGCTGTGGGGCGTTCCACCTGCAGTGTATCGGCCTATCAGAAGCCCCTAGAGGGAAGTTCATCTGTTGTGAATGCACTAAAGGTGAGTCTCTACCTATCCCTGTACACCTGTCTGTAATTTTGCATTTGACTCATTTAGCAGACACTCTCATCCAAAACAACCTACAGGAGCAATTAGGGTTTAGTGCCTCGTTCAAGGGCACATCTACAGATTTTTCACCTATTCGGCTCTGGGATTTGAACCAGCAACTTTTCGGTTACTGGCCTAACGCTCTTCACCGCTACCTGGCACCATTCTAATCTTACAGGAGCCATGTACACCTGGTGCAGCCTCACCTATACACATACACCTTGGCTTAACACTGTTACTGAGTTCTTACACCTGTACAGTGATACGGCCATGCTCATAGATGTTATCTCTGCATCTGACAGAGGTATTCTGTATCAATACTCACAACTGTACGTACGCTGCTTTTGTGTATCACAAAGCTCAGAGTGTATCTTTTCCATTGCAGGGATCCACACGTGCTTTGTGTGTAAGAAGTCTGGCGACGGTGTGAAGAGGTGCATGGTGCCTGTATGTGGGAAGTTCTACCACAACGAGTGTATCCTGAAACACACACCCACCCAGCCCCAGAATAAAGGGGTTCGCTGCTCCCTCCACGTCTGTCTGTCCTGCCACATCACCAACCCCCTCAACTCCTGCACTTCTAAAAGTAGGTCCAGTTCCACTCTGCTTTGATAGAACCAGAGAGGTAAAGTAGAATTCATTTCTACCCGGTAAGAGACATCCTATATGGCCTATTAACTCAATAGGATCTCTGTGGGCGTAGTCGTAAAGATATGTAATTTCACTTTTAAAATGTATTACCCTTTTATTGTGGCAATAACACAACCAGGTTTTCATCTGATTGTCCAACAATCACTTCAAATCAAATCAAATGTATTTATAAAGCCCTTCGTACATCAGCTGATATCTCAAAGTGCTGTACAGAAACCCAGCCTAAAACCCCAAACAGCAAGCAATGCAGGTGTAGAAGCACGGTGGCTAGGAAAAACTCCCTAGAAAGGCCAAAACCTAGGAAGAAACCTAGAGAGGAACCAGGCTATGCGGGGTGGCCAGTCCTCTTCTGGCTGTGCCGGGTGGAGATTATAACAGAACATGGCCAAGATGTTCAAATGTTCATAAATCACCAGCATGGTCGAATAATAATAAGGCAGAACAGTTGAAACTGGAGCAGCAGCACGGTCAGGTGGACTGGGGACAGCAAGGAGTCATAATGTCAGGTAGTCCTGGGGCATGGTCCTAGGGCTCAGGTCCTCCGAGAGAGAGAAAGAAAGAGAGAAGGAGAGAATTAGAGAACGCACACTTAGATTCACACAGGACACCGAATAGGACAGGAGAAGTACTCCAGATATAACAAACTGACCCTAGCCCCCCCCGACACATAAACTACTGCAGCATAAATACTGGAGACTGAGAAAGGAGGGGTCAGGAGACACTGTGGCCCCATCCGAGGACACCCCCGGACAGGACCAAACAGGAAGGATATAACCCCACCCACTTTGCCAAAGCACAGCCCCCACACCACTAGAGGGATATCTTCAACCACCAACTTACCATCCTGAGACAAGGCTGAGTATAGCCCACAAAGACCTCCGCCACGGCACAACCCACTTCAAAAGGTCTCCTTTACTAGGCTGCCCCCACACGTTCATCCGCTCGCAACATTCAGTGTTTCCAGCCTCCAAACTGTCGTGAGTGGAAATAGACATCTGTAACACAAAATATTTCGCGATTGTCATTAGGCTGGAATTTATGTGTGTACTGCTGTCCTCGTGTCTGTGTCGGGCCGCTCATTTCTTGCCTTGGCAAAATGTGAGTGTTCTCATCGAACCACATCGCGCTTAGGAGCGTAGGCCACCTACCTACCACCTATCTTCTAGCCCATTTGCTCGTTTTTTTATGCCTCTGACATGAGGTAATGATCACGTGGTGTAATAATAGCCTACAGTTTTCTTGACATTTTGTTTGATTATTGTGATGGGTTCATGTTTTACTGGTATGGCGTACCCACTATTTATTTTGCCCTGACGCCATACCGGACCGGACCGCCTTACTTTCACCCCTGGACACAACAAAACATGATAAACAAATGGCAGGCTACCCCACCCAAACCCAGAGGCCTTGAAGCCCCCTCCTGTTGCTCAGAGACTGTCATTTTCTACAAGAAATCTGCCTCCAGAAATAAAAGCTTCTTCCAAGTGGATGTGACACCTACTCCTGTTACCTGCTGCTCTGCTGCTTGGATTCCACTTGGTGATCTGTTCACCGTCTACCCTGGTTGTCTCCCCCTGTCTGTTACAGGTACACCCACCACACTCATCCCTCTCTGTTCACCGTCCGCCCTGGTCTGTCTCCCCCTGTCTGGTACAGGTACCCCCCCCCCCCCCCCCCCCACCCTTCCTCTCTCTCCCTGTCTGCTATTTTTGACCGTGCCCTTGCGGAGTTACTTCAACTCAACAATTGCGTTTGGCGAAAGGCTCGGCACAAACATACTCAGGCTGACTGGCTCTCGTTCAGGCAAATGAGAAATAAGTGTCAAAGTTAGTTACTTTAATGAGCAGTTCTCTCTCTGTGGGTCTAACCCCAAGATGTTCTGGAAAACGGTTAAAGACCTGGAGAATAAACCCTCCTCCTCACAGCTGCCCATGTCCCTTAATGTTGATGTGGTTGTTACTGACAAGAAGCACATGGCTGAGCTCTTTAATCACTACTTCATTAAGTCAGGATTCCTATTGGACTCCGCCATGCCTCATTGCCCATCCAACATTTCCTCATCTCCCACCCCTTCTAATGCGACTAGTCCCGATGCTTCTCCCTCTTTTTCCCATCTTTCGCTACAAAGTTTCTCCCTGCAGGTGGTCACCGAGTCCGAGGTGCTAAAGGAGCTCCTTAAACTTGACCCCTAAAAACATCTGGTTTAGACCCTTTCTTCTTTAAGGTTGCTGCCCCTATCATCACCAAGCTCATCTCTGACCTTTTTAACCTGTCTTTCCTCTCTGGAGAGGTTCCCATTGCTTGGAAGGCAGCCACGGTGGGTCCTTTCTTTAAAGGGGGAGATCAAGCTGATCCTAACTGTTATAGGCCTGTTTCTATTTTGCGCTGTTTCTCCAAAGTTTTGGGAAAACGTGTCAATAATCAACCGACTTGCTTTCTTGATGTCTGTAGTTTTCTCTCTGGTATGCAATCTGGTTTCCGCTCCGGTTATTGATGTGTCACTGCAACCTAAAAGGTCCTAAATGATGTTACCATTGCCCTTGATTCTAAGCAATGTTGTCCTGCTATTTTTATTGACTTGGCCATGGCTTTTGATACGGTAGAACATTCCATTCTTGTGGGCCGGCTATGGAGTATTGGTGTCTCTGAGGGGTCTTTGGCCTGGTTTGCTAACTGCCTCAGAGTGCAGTGCATAAAGTCAGAAAATCTGCTGTCTCAGTCACTGCCTGTCACCAAGGGAGTACCCCAAGGCTTGATCCTAGGCCTCACGCTCTTCTCAATTTACATCAACAACATAGCTCAGGCAGTAGGAAGCTTGCTCATCCATTTATATCCAGATCTTGGTCTTATACTCAACTGGCCCTTCTGCGAATTATGTGTTAAATGCTCAACAACAAAGCTTTCTTAGTGTCCAACAAGCTTTCTCTACCCTTAAACTTTTTCTGAACATCTCCAAAACAAAGGTCATGTGGTTTGGTAAGAAGAATGCCCCTCTCCCCACTGGTGTGATTACTACCTCCTGAGGGTTTAGAGCCTCATACAAGTTCTTGGGAGTATGGCTAGACGGTACACTGTCCTTCTCTCAGCACAGAGCAAAGCTGCAGGCCCAAGTTAAATGTAGACTTGGTTTCCTCTTCATCATCGCTCCTCTTTCACCCCAGCTGCCAAACTAACCCTGATTCAGATGACCATCCTACCCATGCTAGATTACGGAGACATCATTTATAGATTGGCAGGTAAGGGTGTTCTCGAGCGGCTAGATGTTCTTTACCATTCGGCTATCAGATTTGCCACCAATGCTCCTTATAGGACACATCACTGCACTCTATACTCCTCTGTAAACTGGTCATCTCTGTATACCCGTCGCAAGACCCACTGGTTGATGCTTATTTATAAAACCCTCTTAGGCCTCACTCCCCCCTATCTGAGATATCTACTACAGCCCTCATCCTCCACATACAACACCCGTTCTGCCATTCACATTCTGTTAAAGGTCCCCAAAGCACACACGTCCTTGGGTGTCTGTTATTTTTTCAGTTCGCTGCAGCTAGCGACTGGAACGAGCTGCGAGAAACACTCAAACTGGACAGTTTTATCTCAGTCTCCTCATTCAAAGACTAAATCATGGACACTCTTACTGACAGTTGGCTGCTTTGCGTGATGTATTGTTGTCTCTACCTTCTTGTCCTTTGTGCTGTTGTCTGTGCCCAATAATGTTTGTACCATGTTTTGTGCTGCTACCATGTTGTGTTGCTACCATGTTGTTGTTATGTTGCTACCATGCTGTGTTATGTGTTGCTGCTATGCTATGTTGTTGTCTTCGGTCTCTCTTTATGTAATGTTGCCTCTCTTGTCACGATGTGTTGCTACCATGTTGTTGTTATGTTGCTACCATGCTGTGTTATGTGTTGCTGCTATGCTATGTTGTTGTCTTAGGCCTATGTTTATGTAATGTTGCATCTCTTGTCACGATGTGTGTTTTGTCCTATAATTATTCTACTTTTATTGTTAAATCCCAGGCCCCCGTCCCCACAGGAGACCTTTTGCCTTTTGGTAGGCCTTCACTGGAAATAAGAATGTGTTCTTTACTGACTTGACTAGTTAACTAAAGGTTAAATAATAAATAAAACCCGTTGTTCAGCCACGACACATTGAAACATAAAATATTCGTTTTTAATGTTCCCGTTGGTAGGATCGTCTTAATTGTAGATCATCCAGTTTGTTTTCCAAAGATTGTGCGTTGGCCAATAATACGGAGGGAAGTGGTGGTTTACCTCCTCGTCTGCAATTCTTACCAGGCACCCCGCCCTCCTCCCTCTTTTCCTCCCTCTTTTCCTCTTTTCCTCCCTCTTTTCCTCCCGCTTTTCCTCCCTCTTTTCCTCCATCTTTTCCTCCATCTTTTCCTCCCTCTTTTCCTCCATCTTTTCCTCCCTCTTTTCCTCCCTCTTTTCCTCCATCTTTTCCTCCATCTTTTCCTCCATCTTTTCCTCCATCTTTTCCTCCTGCTTTTCCTCCTGCTTTTCCTCCCTCTTTTCCTCCCTCTTTTCCTCCCTCTTTTCCTCCCGCTTTTCCTCCCGCTTTTCCTCCCTCTTTGACGGGGATTTGTGCCTTGTCTTGACAAAGCAGTATATCCTTAAAGGAAAAACGCTTCGCCCAGTTCTTAGGCGAGTTATCGCTGTTCTGATATCCAGGAGCTCTTTTCAATCATGAGACAGCTAGGGGATACAGTGTTGTGATGTTGACAGTCTCCCGTGGGGAACTGTCATCAAATGTATTGGCAGCAACATTATGTACAAAGTGAGTTACAAACAATGCAAACAAAAACTAACACACAATATAGCACAGTTGGTTAGGAGCCTGTAAAAACAGCAGCCGTCCCCTCCGTCTCCATTATATACAGATCGAACATGGCTGTAGAGATGCTTGTGTGTGTGTGTGGTTTTTTGACCTGTGGTCCTCTTCTAGGTCGTCTGACCCGCTGTGTGCGCTGCCCTGTTGCGTACCACGCAAACGACTACTGCATGGCGGCAGGCAGCATTGTCCTGGCCAACAACAGCTTCCTGTGTCCAAACCACTTCACCCCCCGTAAGAACTACAAGAACCACGAACACATCAACGTCAGCTGGTGCTTCGTCTGCTCAGAAGGTTGGTGACTGGTTGGCTTGCTGTTGGTTGGTTGATTGATTGGTTGGGTGTTTTCAGTGTTACAGACTCCATTATGCAAGCGTTGGTGGTATTATTAGAGGTAGAGTAATCATTAGAATAGGAGTGTGGTGGAAATCATATGTGGATGACTTATGCTCCTCACAGAGTAAAAAGGTTGAAGTGAAATGAAGCATTGTGCCTCCCCATCCTGAGGTCATTGGGTAACATCTGGTTGACTTGTTGTCTGAGCTGCACCTCCTCCTTTCTCCCTGCAGGGGGCAGTCTGCTGTGCTGCGAGGCCTGTCCTGCTGCCTTCCATCAAGAGTGTCTGAACATCGAGATGCCCGAGGGGAGCTGGTTCTGCAACGACTGCAAGGCTGGGAAGAAACCACACTTCAAGGACATCCTCTGGGTTAAAGTGGGAAGATTCAGGTAAGAAACACTGTTCTCTAGAAACAAAATCCATGCTTTTGGTCAGAACCAACTGAATGACACTTTTCTCCTGTGTCAACGTATAAAAAAATATCTTGATCAGTGCCTGAAATCCAGTCATATTGTTATTGATCAGAATCTCTGTGTGTGTAATCCTCATCTACACTGAGTACACCAAACATTAGGAACACTTTCTAATATTGAGCACTGATTGGAGTTCCCGGAGTGTTCTGACAGAACACAGCACACTGATTGGAGCTCCCAGAGTGTTCTGACAGAACACAGCACACTGATTGGAGCACCCAGAGTGTTCTAACAGAACACAGGACACTGATTGGCGCTCCCGGAGTGTTCTGACAGAACACAGCACACTGATTGGCGCTCCCGGAGTGTTCTGACAGAACACAGCACACTGATTGGAGCTCCCAGAGTGTTCTGACAGAACACAGCACACTGATTGGAGCTCCCAGAGTGTTCTGACAGAACACAGCACACTGATTGGAGCACCCAGAGTGTTCTAACAGAACACAGGACACTGATTGGCGCTCCCGGAGTGTTCTGACAGAACACAGCACACTGATTGGAGCTCCCAGAGTGTTCTGACAGAACACAGCACACTGATTGGAGCTCCCAGAGTGTTCTGACAGAACACAGCACACTGATTGGAGCTCCCAGAGTGTTCTGACAGTACACAGCACACTGATTGGAGCTCCCAGAGTGTTCTGACAGTACACAGCACACTGATTGGAGCTCCCAGAGTGTTCTGACGGAACGCAGCTTGGGCTGTTTTGGTGACCCTATTACCGCCACACCGGCAGTCCCGAGTCATGAAGTCAGTCAAATTCCATGTGACCGTTTAGTCACGGTAATTAGGCTTCTCCAAGCTCTGATGCTGCTGATGGTCATTGGTAGCCTACCAAACTTGCTAACTGCCAGGTACTCCCTCTAATCACTCTAACATCAATGCAAATGTAACCGAAAATATAATCAAACACCAAGAGAGCCAATGAGCTCTATTACTCAACATTTCTATAGGCTATGCAATTGTGTGAGAAAACAGAGTGATGTCCTCTATTAAAAAGAGGAGGATCCATCAGCTTTCTATAGGCTAGGCCTACTATATTCTCAACTTTCCTAGTATTAAGCACATTATACTCCTGATATAAAGAGAAGCAATCTACCTGGCTGGCATGAAAATGAATAGCGGGAGAAAGACGTCAAAACTATGAAATAACATATTTGGAATCATGTAGTATTAAAAAAAGTGTTAATCAAAATATACTTGAGATTCTTCAAAGTAGCCACCCTTTGCCTTGATGACAGCTTTGCACAATCTTGGCATGCTCTTAATTCTCACCATAAAAATGCACCTTTTATAATAAAAGCATTACATGCATAATTGCATTTACTTTCACTTTTGATAATGGTGTTTTCTCACTATTGAAACATTCTCGCTTATCGCCTACTGCTATGTGCACGTTGCTGCGCTTATAATGTGAAGTAGCCTAATTGTTAATCAACATTGCGTAAAAAAAAATGTTTTGATGCTAGTGGTTGTATTAATTTGGAATCTATCGCATCCCACAACTGTCCCAGGCTATTTTTGGAATATGTATTTCTCGCTCAGCATAGAATAGGTCGACTTTTGTACTATGGGGTATAGTAGATTGACATAGGCTCGCGCTTTTGCTGTTCATTAGGTCACTCATCTTATTGGCTGCCGAAAAGTAAATGTGGACAGTTCTTCCAATATCTTCAATATGCACCTTGGAAATGGATAAGGACGTGCGTAGTTGCGTCTCCGATGTGTCGGTCTTCACTTGTAGCCTGTGAGAAAGACCCGATCACCTGATGGAGAGATGTGAGTGGGAGATGATTCGGAGCGCGCATCACTCAGGGAGAAGGGAATTATAATTATTATATTCAGCCCAAGGGCTCAACGGCCACTAGCCGCAAAAGGCATGGATTTTCTTTCTTCTCTTTAGGGGGCAAGTACTTCCACACAAAAGGGATGCCGCAGGAAAATTTGAGGCATTATCAAGTGCTTGTCAAATTGTGAATGAGAGACTGATGAAGTGTGTACAGCCTGCATGCGACCTTTTTAAAATCATCATTAGAGAATCGCATCACGCAGCCTTAGACTGTATTAAAAATCAAAACATATAGCCCAACGTTTTGTAGAACAACAAGTTGCATAAATAACTGTAAATGAAGCATATAGGAGGACCTGTTACTTAACTGCTGAACACAGAATAGCCGCATGTGAACACTCCCTCTAATGGTTTGGAGAAAATATCCTTTCTACTTTATTATGCTTTTTTCAATACTATAAAATAATGTCACGGAATTCTATGCAAATATTGTCTCCTAAATCAACAAGTGTAGCCCACAGCCATTTGGCCTAGCCAGATCAGGGCCTAACATAAGGACAAGTCCGTGTGCTATTCTGTTCTTCTGTAATAGACTACATTTTCTTCATATCATGCTTCTTTTGAACTGTCTAAAATAAATAATAGATTTATTGTGAAGATGTTGGCTATATTACATGGATTTATTAGACTTTTTACAATGCAGATGTTCCAAAGGTCTGCACCAGTGGCTTGTAGGCTATGTGTGCAAGCCAGGAGATGCTAAATGTGTCTATGTTGACTAGAGGTCGACCGATTAATCGGAATGGTCGATTTAATTAGGGCCGATTTTCAAGTTTTCATAACAATCGGAAATTTTTGGATACCGATTTTGCCGATTTTAAAAAATATATATATATATATTTTTTACACCTTTATTTAATCTTTATTTAATTAGGCAAGTCAGTTAAGAACACATTCTTATTTTCAATGACGGCCTAGGAAGAGTCAGAACGACAGATTTTGACCTTGTCAGCTCGGGGGATCCAATCTTGCAACCTTACAGTTAACGAGTCCAACGCAATAACGACCTGCCTCTTGTTGCACTCCACAAGGAGACTGCCTGTTACGCGAATGCAGTAAGCCAAGGTAAGTTGCTAGCTAGCATTAAACTTATCTTATAAAAAACAATCAATCAATCATAATCACTAGTTAACTACACATGGTTGATGGTATTACTAGATATTATCTAGCGTGTCATGCATTGCATATAATCTGACTGAGCATACAAGTATCTGACTGAGCGGTGGTAGGCAGAAGCAGGCGCGTAAACATTCATTCAAACAGCACTTTTGTGCGTTTTGACAGCAGCTCTTCGTTGTGCGTCAAGCATTGCTCTGTTTATGACTTCAAACCTATCAACTCCTGAGATGAGGCTGGTGTAACCGATGTGAAATGGCTAGCTAGTTAGCGCGCGCTAATAGCGTTTCAAACGTCACTCGCTCTGAGCCTTGGAGTGGTTGTTTCCCTTGCTCTGCATGAGTAACGTTGCTTCGAGGGTGGCAGTTGTCGATGTGTTCCTGGTTCGAGCCCATGTAGCGGCGAGGAGGGATGGAAGCTATACTGTTACACTGGCAATACTAAAGTGCCTATAAGAACATCCAATAGTCAAAGGTTAATGAAATACAAATGGTATAGAGGGAAATAGTCCTATAATTCCTATAATAACTACAACCTAAAACTTCTTACCTGGGAATATTGAAGACTCATGTTAAAAGGAACCACCAGCTTTCATATGTTCTCATGTTCTGAGCAAGGAACTTAAACGTTAGCTTTCTTACAAGGCACATATTGCACTTTTACTTTCTTCTCCAACACTTTGTTTTTGCATTATTTAAACCAAATTTAACATGTTTCATTATTTATTTGAGGCTAAATTGATTTTATTGATGTATTATATTAAGTTAAAATAAGTGTTCATTCAGTATTGTTGTAATTGTCATTATTACAAATACATTTAAAAAATATACATATTTAAAAATCTTAATCGGTCGACCTCTAATGTTAACTAACGGTCAATTACCGTGGGACCGGCAGGTATCTGCTTGACAATCACCGGCTGACTAAACTTTGTGACAGCCACAGCCCTAGTTGCCGCCACACCGGCTATCATGAGTCATGACCGCTGTAAAATTCGACGTGACTATTGATTCACGGTAATCTCCTTTTATGCACTCTAGACATGCGTTGGTAGTACCCAACTTGCTAACGACCATCGGGTCCTAATGGCCTGTTACTCAGGGCTCTGTTATCCCTCCGTCAGGTCCTAATGGTCTGGTACTCAGGGCTCTATTGTCCCTCCATCAGGTCCTAATGACCTGGTACTCAGGGCTCTGTTATCCCTCCATCAGGTCCTAATGACCTGGTACTGTGCTTGCTAAAGTGATGATTTAATTCAAAACAGCATATTCAAGTTTATGCATAGGCCTATGAGCCTAAGCCCGAAATATAATACATGGACTACCGCATATTATACACGGCAGAAAAACATTTTTTTTTTAAACTGGTTTTAATTGGTCTAGCCTATATTTCAAAATGAAACACATTGTAGTAATGACCTTTGAGTGAGGACTGTATTATAATGCATACTGGGTGGACTGGTTACCTTCTGCTACTCTCTAAAAGTTCTCGTCAGGGAGAGATTAGAGTTCTAGAACATTCTGTTGGTTCATTGATTTAAAAAAAATATGTATATATTTTACCTTTATTTTACCAGTTAAGAACAAATTCTTATTTTCAATGACGGCCTAGGAACAGTGGGTTAACTGCCTGTTCAGGGGCAGAATGACAGATTTGTACCTTGTCAGCTCGGGGATTTGAACTTACAACCTTTTGGTTACTAGTCCAACGCTCTAACCACTAGGCTACCCTACCGCCCAAATTGATAGTGTAGGGCTGCTAACCCTGGAGTTATAGTGAATCTGCTATTTTTGAATAGCCTAATCATAGGGCTTTATTTTTTATTTTTTAATGTTCATAATTAATTGGGTGAAACATGACCTTTCAGAATATCTCTCTCCTTCATTTCTTTCTCCGGCACGCAGAGAGAAGGGCGGTCAACAGTTAAATTAAATGTTTTGTTGTGAATACATGTTACTGTCGATGTTCCCGAACAGTTTTCACTAGGTTTCCCAAATTAAGCACTGGGTAAATGCAGGAACAGGGTTGGAGAGCCCATGTCATACAGAATTTGGGCAGAATATCACCTGTCGCGCAGCGAGTGGCTGCATGCTCCTCAAACAGTGGTTGATGCTTGGAGTGAAATAACCAGAGTAGCCTGAAAAACAAACCAGAGTAGCCTGAAAAACAAACCAGAGTAGCCTGAAAAACAAACCCGAGTCGCCTGAAAAACGAGCCGGAGGGAAAGCAGCCTCCATTCACGATTGGAGTGCATATGGATGACATGTCTTTTATCCCATCCCCTGTTCCTGGCCATTTTGATAATGAGCCACTGTAAATCACAACTAATTTGACATATTAGTGAGTATATGATCACTTGTTGAGAGAACGGCATGTGCAGCCTGAGGCAAGGAACAGAGAGCAAGCTTTTTTCTACTTTCTCAAATCATCAATAGCCTTTAGTCATATCATGCAGCCCATATACACTATAGATACAAAAAGTGGAAATGTCTAGGAGCAACAACGGCTCAGCCACGAAGGGATAGGCCACACAAGCTCACAGAACGGGGCGGCCGAGTGCTGAAGAGCGTAGCACGTAAAAATAGTCTGTCCTCGGTTGAAACACTCACTACCGAGATCCAAACTGCCTCTGGAAGCAACATCGGCACAAGAACTGTTCGTCGGGATCTTCATGAAATGGGTTTCCATGGTCGAGCAGCCGCACACAAGCCTAAGATCACCATGCTCAATGCCAAGCATCAGCTGGAGAGGTGTAAAGTTTGCCGTCATTGGACTCTGGAGCAGTGGAAACACATTCTCTGGAGTGATGAATCACTCTTCACCATCTGGCAGTCCAACAGACAAATATGGGTTTGGCTATACCAGGAGAACGCTACCTGCCCGAGTGCATAGTGCCAACTTTAAAGTTTGGTGGAGGAAGAATAATGGTATCTGGCTGTTTTTCATGCTTCGGGATAGGCCCCTTAGTTCCAGTGAATCTTAACACTGCAGGATACAATGATATTCTAGACGATTATGTGTTTCCAACTTTGTGGTAACCGTTTGGGCAAGGCCCATTCCTGTTTCAGCATGACACTCACTAATGCTCTTGTGACTGAATGGAAGCAAGTCCCCGCAGCAATGTTCCAACATCTAGTGGAAAGCCTTTCCAGAAGAATGGAGGCTGTTGTAGCAGCAAAGGGGGGACCAAATCCATATTAATGTCTATGATTTTGGAATGAGATGTTTGACAAGCAGGTGTCCACATCCTTTTGGCATGTAGTGTATGTTTTGATTTCTAAGTCCATGCCCAACGTCCGCCATTCTTCCCCTTCTATCCCTTAACAAGGCAGTTAACCCTAGGCCGTCATTGTAAATAAATATTTGTTCTTAACTGACTTGCCTAGTCAAATAAAAAAAAGTAAAAGGTTAATTTGGGGACCGGTCGTAAAGCATTAAACATTTATGGAAATTGAGCTAGCTAGCTTGCTGTTGCTAGCTAATTTGTCCTGGGATGTTAACGTTCAGTTGTTATTTTACCTGAAATGCACAAGGTTCTCTACTCCGACAATTAATCCACACACAAAATTGTTGTTTTCTCATTTTTTCTATTCTTCTGAATCGTTTCTAGTCATCTCTCCTTCTTCCAGGCTTTTTCTTCTTGGCGATTGGCATCTAACTTTCATACTATTACCACAACAACAGACCGACCTCAGATCATCTTTCAATCACCCACGTGGGTATAACCAATGAGGAGATGGCACGTGGGTATCTGCTTCTATAAACCAATGAGGAGATGGGAGAGGCAGGACTTGCACCGCATTTAGTGTCACAAATAGAACTGACTTCTATTTTAGCGCCTTGGCAACGCAGACGCTCGTTGGCGCGAGCGAACAGTGTGGGTGCAATGATTTGAATAACATGTATGTGTACATTTATTTTGCAACGTTCGCCCATGTGACGCGTCCGGTATGGTCAGCATGTAAGACATTCTAAGGTTTGTAATCACGCACAGCTAAAGTTGCCAAATAACTCTCATGTATAGGACCTGTTTCAAATGATCCCTTTCACGCTCAACAGAGCTACTTCATACATGCACTCGCTCCGGAATGGAAAAAATATGCTTCGTACTATAAAACCATTCAATATAAAATAATGGAACGGGACTTATAAGCATAACTCGTCTGCTAAATTAACTAGCCTACAGCATGGCGCATAGCCAAATTAAATTCAGTAGGCTAACTCATATTCTGTTCTTCTGAAATAACATTTCTTCATTTCATAATGTTTCTTTAGACCTGCCTAAAATAAATAATGAATGTATTGTGATTGGTGTATATTAAATAGATTTATTAGACTTGAAAAAAAAAAAAAAAAACATTATTAACTTTTTATTTCAATGTAGATGTTCCAAAGGTGAGCATCAGAGGCCTGGATGCTAAATGTGTTTGTTAATTAACGGTAAATTACAGTGAGACCGGTTGTCTTTTGCGTGACAATAACCGGCAGACATAATGTCATTACCGCCACAGCCTTTTGTAACACCCCCCTCTTTTCCCCTCAGAACAGCCTCAATTCGTCGGGGCATGGGACTCTACAAGGAGTTGAAAGCGTTCCACAGGGATGCTGACCCTTGTTGACTCCAATGCTTTCCACAGTTGTGTCAAGTTGGCTGGATGTCCTTTGGGTGGTGGACCATTCTTGATACACACAGGAAACTGTTGAGGGTGAAACCCAGCAGTGTTGCAGTTCTTGACACAAACCAGTGTGCCTGGCACCTACACTGTTCAAAGTCACTTCAATCTTTTGTCTTGCCCATCCACCCTCTGAATGACACACAGACACAATCCATGTCTCCATTGTCTCAGGGCTTATAAACCCTTCTTTAACATGTCTCATCCCCTTCATCTACACTGATTGAAGTGGACTTAACAGGGGACATCAATAAAGGATCATAGCTTTTACCTGGATTCACCTGGTCAGTCTGTCTTGGAAGGAGCAGGTGTTCCTAATGTTTTGTATACACTATGTCAAATCTCCAATCCTTTGTTCAGGTGGTGGCCTGCGGAGGTGTGTCTTCCTAAGAACGTCCCAGAGAAGATCCTCCGTATGAAACACGAGGTGGGGGAGTTCCCCGTTCAGTTCTTTGGTTCTAAGGACTACGCCTGGACCTACCAGGCCCGAGTCTTCCCTTACATGGAGGGAGATGCCAACAACAAGGACAAGATGGGGAAGGGTTGTGACGCCATCTACAAGAAAGGTTAGAAAGAAACCTCCTTTACCTGGTTATAATATAATATATAACAAACAATAGACTTCATTTTAGAAAGAAATGCCAAAGAGCATTTCCTAAGTCTTAAACAATAGAGATGTTTCCAGGTACCACATAGCTGATAAATCTAACTTCCGTTTCCTTTCAGCTCTGAATGAAACTGCTGAGCGGTTTATAGCGCTTCAGGCTGAGAAGGAGATGAGACAGCTTCAGGAGGACAGGAGGAACGACAAGAAACCTCCTCCCTACAGACACATCAAGGTACCGCCCCTTTAAACCTCCTCCCTACAGACACATCAAGGTACCGCCCCTTTAAACCTCCTCCCTACAGACACATCAAGGTACCGCCCCTTTAAAACTTCTCCCTACAGACACATCAAGGTACCGCCCCTTTAAAACTTCTCCCTACAGACCCATCAAGGTACCGCCCCTTTTAAACCTCCTCCATGCATAATTCACGCAGAAGTTTGAATTGCATCCGCTTATCTCAAGTGCTTATTCTTCTCAGGTGAACCGACCAATTGGCAAGGTCCAGATCATCACGGCGGACCTATCGGAGGTGCCTCGCTGTAACTGCAAGGCGTCTGATGAGAACCCGTGTGGCATGGACTCCGAGTGTATCAACCGCATGTTGATGTATGAGTGCCACCCTCAGGTGTGTTTGGCAGGGGAGAGATGTCTGAACCAGAGTTACACCAAGAGACAGTACACCCAGGTGGAGATCTTCAGAACCTTGTCACGAGGCTGGGGGCTACGGGGCGTCTCCGACATCAAGAAGGTACAGACTAGGGCATCAAACTACAACACAAAACAGTTCCCCTTGTGTTTCTGTTTTTGTTAAGAGAACCTTGTCCCACTACAGTTGTGCATGGCTGCGTACATAATTGGGATAAATAAAGTATTTTCAATTCAATTCCAAGGCCCTTTATCCCTGATTATCCTTGTTGATCTTTTTAAGATGTGGACATACAGTAGTATATTTAGCCTCCATATGCCGCTGTGTCTGTGATGTAAAAGGTGCTGTGTATCAGCTGGATTATAACCAGAGTCTCTGCTCTCCTCTCTCTCTCTCTCAGGGTGCATTTGTGAATGAGTACGTGGGGGAGGTGATAGACGAGGAGGAGTGCAGAGCCAGGATCAAACATGCTCAAGAGAACGACATCTGTAACTTCTACATGCTCACTCTGGACAAGGACCGGATCATAGACGCTGGACCCAAGGGGAACCAGGCGAGGTTCATGAATCACTGCTGCCAGCCCAACTGTGAGACCCAGAAGTGGACGGTAAACGGAGACACCAGGGTGGGGCTCTTTGCCCTGGAGGACATCCCCGAAGGTCAGAGGAAGTACTAACAAACCTACTTCTGTTACTAACAAACCTCCTGGAGCCTGGTTCCATTTCTGTTACTAACAAACCTCATGGAGCCTGGTTCCATTTCTGTTACTAACAAACCTCCTGGAGCCTGGTTCCATTTCTGTTACTAACAAACCTACTGGAGCCTGGTTCCATTTCTGTTACTAACTACTGGAGCCTGGTTCCATTTCTGTTACTAACAAACCTCCTGGAGCCTGGTTCCATTTCTGTTACTAACAAACCTCCTGGAGCCTGGTTCCATTTCTGTTACTAACAAACCTCCTGGAGCCTGGTTCCATTTCTGTTACTAACAAACCTACTGGAGCCTGGTTCCATTTCTGTTACTAACTACTGGAGCCTGGTTCCATTTCTGTTACTAACTCCCGGAGCCTGGTTCCATTTCTGTTACTAACTCCCGGAGCCTGGTTCCATTTCTGTTACTAACTACTGGAGCCCGGTTCCATTTCTGTTACTAACTACTGGAGCCCGGTTCCATTTCTGTTACTAACTCCCGGAGCCCGGTTCCATTTATGTTACCATCTCCTGGAGCCCGGTTCCATTGCTGTTACCAACTCCTGGAGCCTGGTTCCATTTCTGTTACTATCTCCTGGAGCCTGGTTCCATTTCTGTTACTAACTACTGGAGCCTGGTTCCATTTCTGTTGCTAACTACTGGAGCCTGGTTCCATTTCTCTTACTATCTCCTGGAGCCTGGTTCCATTTCTGTTACTAACTCCTGGAGCCCGGTTCCATTTCTGTTACTAACTCCTGGAGCCTGGTTCCATTTCTGTTACTAACTACTGGAGCCTGGTTCCATTTCTGTTACTATCTCCTGGAGCCTGGTTCCATTTCTGTTACTAACTCCTATGCCTGGTTCCATTTCTGTTACTAACTCCTGGAGCCCGGTTCCATTTCTGTTACTAACTCCTGGAGCCCGGTTCAATTTCTGTTACTAACTCCTGGAGCCTGGTTCCATTTCTGTTACTAACTCCTGGAGCCTGGTTCCATTTCCATTCCTCAGGCACTAGGGCTTGTGACCAAAAGTATCTTTGTAATTTGTAAAGATACACTGCCAGGTTCTGTACAGGTATCTTTATTTGTGTGCAGGTGTGGAGTTGACCTTCAACTACAACCTGGAGTGTCTTGGTAACGGGAAGACGGTGTGTAAATGTGGAGCGCCCAACTGCTCTGGGTTCCTGGGGGTCCGACCAAAGGTAAGGCTCGGAGACTGACGAATGTCAACATGCAAAACATTTTAATTTATCTACAGAAATCTACAGTAAGTGCTTTTAGTTGTTTACTGTGTGATGATGAGTTATACTATTAAAAAGGACAGGCAGACTGGTGAATATAGTATTCTATAGGCAGACTGGTGAATATAGCAGTCTATAGGCAGACTGGTGAATATATCAGACTGGTGAATATATCAGACTGGTGAATATATCAGACTGGTGAATATAGCAGACTGGTGAATATAGCAGTCTATAGGCAGACTGGTGAATATAGCAGACTGGTGAATATAGCAGTCTATAGGCAGACTGGTGAATATATCAGACTGGTGAATATAGCAGTCTAAAGGCAGACTGGTGAATATATCAGACTGGTGAATATAGCAGTCTAAAGGCAGACTGGTGAATATATCAGACTGGTGAATATAGCAGTCTAAAGGCAGACTGGTGAATATAGCAGACTGGTGAATATAGCAGTCTAAAGGCAGACTGGTGAATATATCAGACTGGTGAATATAGCAGACTGGTGAATATAGCAGTCTAAAGGCAGACTGGTGAATATATCAGACTGGTGAATATAGGCAGACTGGTGAATATATCAGACTGGTGAATATATCAGACTGGTGAATATAGGCAGACTGGTGAATATATCAGACTGGTGAATATAGCAGACTGGTGAATATAGCAGACTGGTGAATATAGCAGTCTAAAGGCAGACTGGTGAATATATCAGACTGGTGAATATAGCAGTCTAAAGGCAGACTGGTGAATATAGCAGACTGGTGAATATAGCAGTCTAAAGGCAGACTGGTGAATATATCAGACTGGTGAATATAGGCAGACTGGTGAATATATCAGACTGGTGAATATAGCAGACTGGTGAATATAGCAGTCTAAAGGCAGACTGGTGAATATATCAGACTGGTGAATATAGCAGTCTAAAGGCAGACTGGTGAATATAGCAGTCTAAAGGCAGACTGGTGAATATAGCAGACTGGTGAATATAGCAGACTGGTGAATATATCAGTCTAAAGGCAGACTGGTGAATATAGCAGACTGGTGAATATAGCAGACTGGTGAATATATCAGACTGGTGAATATATCAGACTGGTGAATATAGCAGGCTGGTGAATATAGCAGTCTAAAGGCAGACTGGTGAATATAGCAGACTGGTGAATATAGCAGACTGGTGAATATATCAGACTGGTGAATATATCAGACTGGTGAATATATCAGACTGGTGAATATATCAGACTGGTGAATATATCAGACTGGTGAATATATCAGACTGGTGAATATATCAGACTGGTGAATATAGCAGACTGGTGAATATAGCAGACTGGTGAATATAGCAGACTGGTGAATATAGCAGGCTGGTGAATATAGCAGTCTAAAGGCAGACTGGTGAATATAGCAGACTGGTGAATATAGCAGTCTAAAGGCAGACTGGTGAATATATCAGACTGGTGAATATAGCAGTCTAAAGGCAGACTGGTGAATATAGCAGACTGGTGAATATAGCAGACTGGTGAATATAGCAGACTGGTGAATATAGCAGTCTAAAGGCAGACTGGTGAATATATCAGACTGGTGAATATAGCAGTCTAAAGGCAGACTGGTGAATATAGCAGACTGGTGAATATAGCAGTCTAAAGGCAGACTGGTGAATATATCAGACTGGTGAATATAGCAGTCTAAAGGCAGACTGGTGAATATAGCAGACTGGTGAATATAGCAGACTGGTGAATATATCAGACTGGTGAATATAGCAGTCTAAAGGCAGACTGGTGAATATATCAGACTGGTGAATATAGCAGTCTAAAGGCAGACTGGTGAATATAGCAGACTGGTGAATATAGCAGTCTAAAGGCAGACTGGTGAATATAGCAGACTGGTGAATATATCAGACTGGTGAATATAGCAGACTGGTGAATATATCAGACTGGTGAATATAGCAGACTGGTGAATATATCAGACTGGTGAATATAGCAGACTGGTGAATATAGCAGACTGGTGAATATAGCAGACTGGTGAATATAGCAGTCTAAAGGCAGACTGGTGAATATAGCAGACTGGTGAATATAGCAGACTGGTGAATATAGCAGACTGGTGAATATAGCAGTCTAAAGGCAGACTGGTGAATATAGCAGTCTAAAGGCAGACTGGTGAATATAGCAGACTGGTGAATATAGCAGTCAAAAGGCAGACTGGTGAATATAGCAGACAGGTGAATATAGCAGTCTAAAGGCAGTCTGGTGAATATATCAGACTGGTGAATATAGCAGACTGGTGAATATAGCAGTCTAAAGGCTGACTGGTGAATATAGCAGACTGGTGAATATAGCAGTCTAAAGGCAGACTGGTGAATATAGCAGACAGGTGAATATAGCAGTCTAAAGGCAGTCTGGTGAATATATCAGACTGGTGAATATAGCAGACTGGTGAATATATCAGTCTATAGGCAGACTGGTGAATATAGCAGACTGGTGAATATAGCAGACTGGTGAATATATCAGACTGGTGAATATATCAGACTGGTGAATATATCAGACTGGTGAATATATCAGACTGGTGAATATATCAGACTGGTGAATATATCAGACTGGTGAATATATCAGTCTAAAGGCAGACTGGTGAATATAGCAGACTGGTGAATATAGCAGACTGGTGAATATAGCAGTCTATAGGCAGACTGGTGAATATAGCAGACTGGTGAATATAGCAGACTGGTGAATATAGCAGTCTATAGGCAGACTGGTGAATATAGCAGACTGGTGAATATAGCAGTCTATAGGCAGACTGGTGAATATATCAGACTGGTGAATATATCAGACTGGTGAATATAGCAGACTGGTGAATATAGCAGTCTAAAGGCAGACTGGTGAATATAGCAGACTGGTGAATATAGCAGTCTAAAGGCAGACTGGTGAATATAGCAGACTGGTGAATATAGCAGTCTAAAGGCAGACTGGTGAATATATCAGACTGGTGAATATAGGCAGACTGGTGAATATATCAGACTGGTGAATATAGCAGTCTAAAGGCAGACTGGTGAATATATCAGACTGGTGAATATAGCAGTCTAAAGGCAGACTGGTGAATATAGCAGACTGGTGAATATAGCAGTCTATAGGCAGACAGATGAATATATCAGACTGGTGAATATAGCAGTCTAAAGGCAGACTGGTGAATATATCAGACTGGTGAATATAGCAGTCTAAAGGCAGACAGGTGAATATATCAGACTGGTGAATATAGCAGTCTAAAGGCAGACTGGTGAATATAGCAGACTGGTGAATATAGCAGACTGGGGAATATAGCAGACTGGTGAATATAGCAGTCTATAGGCAGACAGGTGAATATATCAGACTGGTGAATATAGCAGTCTAAAGGCAGTCTGGTGAATATATCAGACTGGTGAATATAGCAGTCTAAAGGCAGACTGGTGAATATAGCAGACTGGTGAATATAGCAGTCTATAGGCAGACAGGTGAATATATCAGACTGGTGAATATAGCAGTCTAAAGGCAGACTGGTGAATATAGCAGACTGGTGAATATAGCAGTCTAAAGGCAGACTGGTGAATATATCAGACTGGTGAATATAGCAGACTGGTGAATATAGCAGACTGGTGAATATAGCAGTCTAAAGGCAGACTGGTGAATATAGCAGACTGGTGAATATAGCAGTCTATAGGCAGACTGGTGAATATATCAGACTGGTGAATATATCAGACTGGTGAATATAGCAGACTGGGGAATATAGCAGACTGGTGAATATAGCAGACTGGTGAATATACAGTGCCTTGCGAAAGTATTCGGCCCCCTTGAACTTTGCGACCTTTTGCCACATTTCAGGCTTCAAACATAAAGATATAAAACTGTATTTTTTTGTGAAGAATCAACAACAAGTGGGACACAATCATGAAGTGGAACGACATTTATTGGATATTTCAAACTTTTTTAACAAATCAAAAACTGAAAAATTGGGCGTGCAAAATTATTCAGCCCCTTTACTTTCAGTGCAGCAAACTCTCTCCAGAAGTTCAGTGAGGATCTCTGAATGATACAATGTTGACCTAAATGACTAATGATGATAAATACAATCCACCTGTGTGTAATCAAGTCTCCGTATAAATGCACCTGCACTGTGATAGTCTCAGAGGTCCGTTAAAAACGCAGAGAGCATCATGAAGAACAAGGAACACACCAGGCAGGTCCGAGATACTGTTGTGAAGAGGATTAAAGCCGGATTTGGATACAAATATATTTCCCAAGCTTTAAACATCCCAAGGAGCACTGTGCAAGCGATAATATTGAAATGGAAGGAGTATCAGACCACTGCAAATCTACCAAGACCTGGCCGTCCCTCTAAACTTTCAGCTCATACAAGGAGAAGACTGTTCAGAGATGGAGCCAAGAGGCCCATGATCACTCTGGATGAACTGCAGAGATCTACAGCTGAGGTGGGAGACTCTGTCCATAGGACAACAATCAGTTGTATATTGCACAAATCTGGCCTTTATGGAAGAGTGGCAAGAAGAAAGCCATTTCTTAAAGATATCCATAAAAAGTGTCGTTTAAAGTTTGCCACAAGCCACCTGGGAGACACACCAAACATGTGGAAGAAGGTGCTCTGGTCAGATGAAACCAAAATTGAACTTTTTGGCAACAATGCAAGACGTTATGTTTGGCGTAAAAGCAACACATCTCATCACCCTGAACACACCATCCCCACTGTCAAACATGGTGGTGGCAGCATCATGGTTTGGCCCTGCTTTTCTTCAGCAGGGACAGGGAAGATGGTTAAAATTGATGGGAAGATGGATGGAGCCAAATACAGGACCATTCTGGAAGAAAACCTGATGGAGTCTGCAAAAGACCTGAGACTGGGATGGAGATTTGTCTTCCAACAAGACAATGATCCAAAACATAAAGCAAAATCTACAATGGAATGGTTCAAAAATAAACATATCCAGGTGTTAGAATGGCCAAGTCAAAGTCCAGACCTGAATCCAATCGAGAATCTGTGGAAAGAACTGAAAACTGCTGTTCACAAATGCTCTCCATCCAACCTCACTGAGCTCGAGCTGTTTTGCAAGGAGGAATGGGAAAAAATTTCAGTCTCTCGATGTGCAAAACTGATAGAGACATACCCCAAGCGACTTACAGCTGTAATCGCAGCAAAAGGTGGCGCTACAAAGTATTAACTTAAGGGGGCTGAATAATTTTGCACGCCCAATTTTTCAGTTTTTGATTTGTTAAAAAAGTTTGAAATATCCAATAAATGTCGTTCCACTTCATGATTGTGTCCTACTTGTTGTTGATTCTTCACAAAAAAATACAGTTTTATATCTTTATGTTTGAAGCCTGAAATGTGTCAAAAGGTCGCAAAGTTCAAGGGGGCCGAATACTTTCGCAAGGCACTGTAGCAGTCTAAATGTAGACTGGTGAATATAGCAGTCTAAAGAAATGACCTGTGTGTACGTGTGTTTGTCTCCCAGAACCAGCCATCTAAAGCACGGGAAGGAAGGGAACTAAAGGAGGGCAAGAAGAAGGTTCTGGTGAAGAGGAAGCCTCAGCAGGAGGTGACGAAGGAGAGGGAGGACGGGTGTTTCAGCTGTGGGGACGGAGGACAGATCGTGTCCTGTAAGAAGACAGGATGTCCCAAGGTCTACCACGCAGACTGTCTCAACCTGGCCAAGAGACCTGCAGGTGAGTGAAGGGGCGAGAAACCACCTCCCCCATGGAAGCTCTTTGACACAAAATGGCTGTTATATTGCGTGTGATTGTTGTATGGGACTTGCCTAAGAGGTTGTAGTCTGTAGATTTTTGTGTCATTAGAACTCATCAACAAGGGATTTGGACATGGGGAGGGGAGGGGAGGGGAGGGGAGGGGAGGGGGGGGGGGGCCTAACTTCCCACTGGGCACTCCACGTAATTTCAATGTGGATAATTACGTAATATTAGTTTGAGACATTGATCAATTCGATTAAAACCTATATTCACCCACTCAAAAATACAGCCAAAATGTTGTTGAATTCCCAATGTGTTTATCACTATGCTTTCAACCATCTCAAAGCACAACCAGCTTTATATGATTACATAAGAATAAATATGTAGTTACTGTATTCTCAAAATGTGGCCGTAAATGTTTTACTCAATTTGAAGGTAGAATTTTACATTAGTTTATTCTCATTAGATATTTATTCATTAGATATTCTCTGGTACTTTTGCATACTTTTTAGTCAGTAGTTATGAAAGTTGCAGCATGTCATTGCCCTCTCACTTTACTGTGTGTGCGTCTTGCTAGCTGTCACTCAAATGGTGAGGGGCTGGAGCTAATTGGCTGAAACTCAAATTGCTCGGGTGCTGGTCCACGCCAGGGTAAATGTAGGGAATGATTTCAGAAAGAAAATCACATTCAAACTAGGGATTTTGTGGCTAATTCAGGTAAAACAGTAATTTTGCTAATAGATTATGCATGTATAAACTACACATTCACACATCCAGCTCAAATTGTGAGGTTTTATAAAAAGAGAAAAATACTTACTAGTTGCCAAAGCAACGGAGCATGTCTTTAACTAATATTGAATTGTGTTTGGTTGACAATGCAACCAAATATCAACATTTAAAGGACATATATCAACGTTTTGGAAAGTCATGAATCCAACATAGCATCTGTTAACTTGTTGAGAAGTTAATAGGCTATTCATTGTATTTTAAAAGTGATATTGAAATGTGTTGAGTTGTCAACACAACCAAATGTCAACATTTTTGAAGGAGATGTCTCTCTTCTGCTTGGATAGGTCCATCTGTCTGGCCTTAATTCTTGCAACTTTCATTTTTTTGGTTGAGATGGAGATGTGAATTCAACACATCAATTATTCATTTGTAGACCAACAGGAATTAAAGCCAGACTCAGTCGGTGGGACAGATGGAATTATACAGGCAGAAGATACATCTCCTTTAAATGGTCATATTTGGTTGCTTTGACAACCAAACACAATTCAATATCATTAAATATGAAATCAACCAGAGCTTGAAACCTTAGGCTTATTGTGTTGTCTATTTGTAGTTGATTTAGTACATCGGAGAAGGAAAGAAGTCATATTAGTCGTTTTTGCTTTTTGTTCAATCCTCAAATCTGGAGTTTCCTGAAGGACTGTAAGAATCTGTGGTTCATGAACATCAAATCAAATTAATTTGTCACATATACATGGTTAGCAGATGTTAATGCGAGTGTAGTGAAATGCTTGTGTTGAGCTCTATTGTAGCAGTGATTCTGTGTCTGTATTCTAAGGCCGTTGGGAGTGCCCCTGGCACCAGTGT
>NC_143046.1:9242500-9262500 GCF_057628025.1 Oncorhynchus mykiss | reverse complement strand
GTGGCAAGAAGAAAGCCATTTCTTAAAGATATCCATAAAAAGTGTTGTTTAAAGTTTGCCACAAGCCACCTGGGAGACACACCAAACATGTGGAAGAAGGTGCTCTGGTCAGATGAAACCAAAATTGAACTTTTTGGCAACAATGCAAAACGTTGTGTTTGGCGTAAAAGCAACACAGCTGAACACACCATCCCCACTGTCAAACATGGTGGTGGCAGCATCATGGTTTGGGCCTGCTTTTCTTCAGCAGGGACAGGGAAGATGGTTAAAATTGATGGGAAGATGGATGGAGCCAAATACAGGACCATTCTGGAAGAAAACCTGATGGAGTCTGCAAAAGACCTGAGACTGGGACGGAGATTTGTCTTCCAACAAGACAATGATCCAAAACATAAAGCAAAATCTACAATGGAATGGTTCAAAAATAAACATATCCAGGTGTTAGAATGGCCAAGTCAAAGTCCAGACCTGAATCCAATCGAGAATCTGTAGAAAGAACTGAAAACTGCTGTTCACAAATGCTCTCCATCCAACCTCACTGAGCTCGAGCTGTTTTGCAAGGAGGAATGGGAAAAAATGTCAGTCTCTCGATGTGCAAAAGTGATAGAGACATACCCCAAGCGACTTACAGCTGTAATCTCAGCAAAAGGTGGCGCTACAAAGTATTAACTTAAAGGGGCTGAATAATTTTGCACGCCCAATTTTTCAGTTTTTGATTTGTTAAAAAAGTTTGAAATATCCAATAAATGTCGTTCCACTTCATGATTGTGTCCCACTTGTTGTTGATTCTTCACAAAAAAATACAGTTTTATATCTTCATGTTTGAAGCCTGAAATGTGGCAAAAGGTCGCAAAGTTCAAGGGCGCCAAATACTTTCGCAAGGCACTGTACAATACAGTCAAACAAAAACGACATTGCTTATTGGGAAACACAAGCACATCACAAAATGCAGTGCTATCTGGCCCTAAATGGACAGTACACCGTGGCTAACTATTTGACCATGGTTACTGATCAAAACCTTAGAAAAACTTTGACAAAGTACAGGCTCAGTGAGCACAGCCTTGCCATTGAGAAGGGTAGACACAGGAAACCCTGTCTCCCACTGCACCACAGCAGAACCTGGCTCCCTGTAGAGGAAAACCTGTCTCCCACTGCACCACAGCATAACCTGGCTCCCTGTAGAGGAAAACCTGTCTCCCACTGCACCACAGCAGAACCTGGCTCCCTGTAGAGGAAAACCTGTCTCCCACTGCACCACAGCATAACCTGGCTCCCTGTAGAGGAAAACCTGTCTCCCACTGCACCACAGCATAACCTGGCTCCCTGTAGAGGAAAACCTGTCTCCCACTGCACCACAGCATAACCTGGCTCCCTGTAGAGGAAAACCTGTCTCCCACTGCACCACAGCAGAACCTGGCTCCCTGTAGAGGAAAACCTGTCTCCCACTGCACCACAGCATAACCTGGCTCCCTGTAGAGGAAAACCTGTCTCCCACTGCACCACAGCATAACCTGGCTCCCTGTAGAGGAAAACCTGTCTCCCACTGCACCACAGCATAACCTGGCTCCCTGTAGAGGAAAACCTGTCTCCCACTGCACCACAGCATAACCTGGCTCCCTGTAGAGGAAAACCTGTCTCCCACTGCACCACAGCATAACCTGGCTCCCTGTAGAGGAAAACCTGTCTCCCACTGCACCACAGCAGAACCTGGCTCCCTGTAGAGGAAAACCTGTCTCCCACTGCACCACAGCATAACCTGGCTCCCTGTAGAGGAAAACCTGTCTCCCACTGCACCACAGCAGAACCTGGCTCCCTGTAGAGGAAAACCTGTCTCCCACTGCACCACAGCAGAACCTGGCTCCCTGTAGAGGAAAACCTGTCTCCCACTGCACCACAGCATAACCTGGCTCCCTGTAGAGGAAAACCTGTCTCCCACTGCACCACAGCATAACCTGGCTCCCTGTAGAGGAAAACCTGTCTCCCACTGCACCACAGCAGAACCTGGCTCCCTGTAGAGGAAAACCTGTCTCCCACTGCACCACAGCATAACCTGGCTCCCTGTAGAGGAAAACCTGTCTCCCACTGCACCACAGCATAACCTGGCTCCCTGTAGTGGAAAACCTGTCTCCCACTGCACCACAGCATAACCTGGCTCCCTGTAGAGGAAAACCTGTCTCCCACTGCACCACAGCATAACCTGGCTCTCTGTAGAGGAAAACCTGTCTCCCACTGCACCACAGCAGAACCTGGCTCCCTGTAGAGGAAAACCTGTCTCCCACTGCACCACAGCATAACCTGGCTCTCTGTAGAGGAAAACCTGTCTCCCACTGCACCACAGCAGAACCTGGCTCCCTGTAGAGGAAAACCTGTCTCCCACTGCACCACAGCAGAACCTGGCTCCCTGTAGAGGAAAACCTGTCTCCCACTGCACCACAGCATAACCTGAGTCCGAGCTGCATTTCTTGACAAAATGTTTTAAAAAATATAAAACAATTAGAGAGTGTCATTTCCTCAAATTTGAAACCCTTATTCAAGGTTTAAAAGACCTCTCTGATGACAATAGGCTGTCCTGTTGGGGGGAGGACGCAGAGAGATGTGGGTTGGCAGCGCACTACATTGCTGGCTGTCATAATATGAGGGACAGTGTCTGACAGACCAACCAATCCGCACATGTCCTCTATGCGTACGGTTATTGTTATTGTTCAACAGATTGTTTATTTTCACCCTTGATTATTGTTGTTACTGTTGTCCCTTTGACAATATTGCTATTTTAATTATGTTAATATTGTAAATTTCCAAAGTAAGCTTTGGCAGTACGTACATTGTTACATCATGCCATAGTGTCCACAGCCCTCTCTGAGAGAGGATACATGTCATGCCCAGTGGGTCTGCTGGGATTGTTACATCATGCCATAGTGTCCACAGCCCTCTCTGAGAGAGGATACATGTCATGTGGGTCTGCTGGGATTATTTCCTGATCGTGCTGGGCTGAGGCCACGGTCCAACCCTGTCCACTCCCCCTTCACTCCCTCCTACCCTGCTCCATCTGGCACTACCCCTCATCCAGTGCCCTTATTCCTTTACCCAGCCTCCCCTCCCCCATGCCACACTCTGACCACGCATCAGCTGGCTAGGGCAAGGAACAGGTGGGAATAGGTGACTTAGATTATGACGTTATGGTGGTGGTAGAAATAACCATAGAAATAGAATTAATAGAACATGAAAAGTTTCTGAATAGACTCAATATGGCCGCCGGAACGTTGACTTGAATTGGCATGTCCATTCTAGAGATTCTATCTCTATACACCTATCCCAGCCCCAGTCTATGTCGGTGTGCTGTGTGGTAATGAGTGCTGCTGACGCACAGTGTTCCCCGCATCCCCAGGATCTGTCCCACCGCAGGGGGAACGGAAGCCTGCTTGCCTGCCTGACTGCCTGTCTAATTCCTGCTTGCCTGTGAGATACGATGGGTTTCTCTGGGTTTGAAGAGAGAGAGAGTCACAAATGCAGCACCCTGTCTCTCTGACGGTTTTCTCTGAAGCTCATTATCCCCTTTCAGAAAGCACAGAGGTTGAGAATGAGCTCTGTTAAGATTTAACGTGTTTCTGTCTTTCTTGGCATTGACTCATGGTTTTTCTACGGGCAGAATCACTCAAAATCTAAATCAGAATTTTTGTTAGTCACGTACAAAATGTTTCAGATGTTTTTTCAGGTGCAGAGTGCAGTAATACCTAACAACACAATAACAATGCACACGTCATCCATACGTTAAAATCTAGCAACACAATAACAATACACACGTCATCCATACGTTAAAATCTAGCAACACAATAACAATACACACATCATCCATACGTTAAAATCTAGCAACACAATAACATTACACACATCATCCATACGTTAAAATCTAGCAACACAATAACATTACACACATCATCCATACGTTAAAATCTAGCAACACAATAACAATACACACAGAATCTCACAGTGATGAGATTTAATGGATGAACGTCACATGCATTTCCTCATACACATAATTGAGCTTACAGTCTGAGGTTGTCCTGGGGCAGGCTGTGCCAACATAATGCTTACAAAACACAAAATACCAAGAGCTAAAAGCTCTGGGAAGACAAGTTAACAGGTCGGGACTGGTTGAATGAGAGGAGGATTCAACTTAAACACTTACAGTTTCTCTCAGATGAACAGTAACAGTCTGAAAATACAATCCCCTCCAGGTCTGTCACAGTCTAATTGACATGCATCAAGATGCATTCAAGCAAGAAATACATAAATCGTTCCACCTTTCTAGAAAGATTTAGGCCCATGCATGTACAGAATGACTTCCAGATCCCTTGACTTTTTCATGCATGTACAGAGTACCTTCCAGATCCCTTGACTTTTTCATGCATGTACAGAGTACCTTCCAGATCCCTTGACTTTTTCATGCATGTACAGAGTACCTTCCAGATCCCTTGACTTTTTCATGCATGTACAGAGTACCTTCCAGATCCCTTGACTTTTTCATGCATGTACAGAGTACCTTCCAGATCCCTTGACTTGTTCATGCATGTACAGAGTACCTTCCAGATCCCTTGACTTGTTCATGCATGTACAGAGTACCTTCCAGATCCCTTGACTTTTTCATGCATGTACAGAGTACCTTCCAGATCCCTTGAATTTTTCATGCATGTACAGAGTACCTTCCAGATCCCTTGACTTTTTCATGCATGTACAGAGTACCTTCCAGATCCCTTGACTTTTTCATGCATGTACAGAGTACCTTCCAGATCCCTTGACTTTTTCATGCATGTACAGAATGCCTTCCAGATCCCTTGAGTTTTTCATGCATGGTCACCCTCAGCCCATCCCATCTATCTCTGCTGGTCACCCTCAGCCCATCCCATCTATCTCTGCTGGCCACCCTCAGCCCATCCCATCTATCTCTGCTGGCCACCCTCTTTGGATTTCTATGCAACACATATCTTTCAACTATGCTGTGATGTTTAATGTACAATTTCAATCTATCTAATTGAATAGAATCCACAGATTGCGAGTTGAAGATAAATACTTTTACTAAGAGTGTTAGTATATTAGTAATTGACTGACCGGGTCTCTCCAGATCTCCTAACAGTATTATTTCTAGTGTCAATTTTAAATCAATGTTATGCATTCTCAGCCATTCCTGAACCCGAGACCAGAAACAGGCTACCTGAGGGCAATACCAAAATAAATGGTCTATTGATTCTGTATCCTCACAACAAAATCTGCAGAGTTTCAATGATTTATACCCCAAATATTCACATTTTGTTGGTGGCAAGAATTCTATGTAATAATTTCAGCTGAAAAAAAAGTCTTGAATCTTCGGTTGTTTTATATATCAACTCATACACCCTGTACCGTGGAATTGGTACATCAAAAATCTCTTCCCAACTATTTTGAAATTCATATGGCAGTTGTCAACATTCTGCTCCTCAAATGAAAATGGTAGAGTTTCCAATTTATGCTATTTTAATTCCTCCGCCAGTTTTGATCCTTTACATTGGGCAGACAGACCAGTTCCCTGCCTCCTCCCACTGCCACCTGCCTCCTCCAGTTTTGATCCTTTACATTGGGCAGACAGACCAGTTCCCTTCCTCCACCCGCTGCCACCTGCCTCCTCCATGTTTGGGGTAACACTGTAATCAATTGGTTGTACTCTTGGATTGAGAAGACCTTCCCGTACAATATCTAATAACTCCATTAAAGACATAACTCCACCATTCCAATTTACAATATAATATAAAAACAAATTACAATTGTCAAACTTCTTTCCCATAAATACAGGTATTTTATCAACCAGCACATTTGAGTTCAGCCATAATATTTGTTCTAACATTTCAGGGGGATGATGTCACATCCTGACCTTAGTTCCTTTTGTACGTCTCTATTTTAGGTTGGTCAGGGCGTGAATTGGGGTGGGGCATTCTATGTTTTGTTCTTGTGTTTATATTTCTATATGTTTGGCCTGGTATGGTTCCCAATCAGAGGCAGCTGTCAATCGTTGTCCCTGATTGAGAACCATACTTAGGTAGCCTGTTTTCCCACTCTTGTTTGTGGGTGGATATGTTCCGTTTCAGTGTTTTCACCATACGGGACTGTTTCGGTTTTCCTTTATTCGCTTGTTTGTTTGTTATCTGTGTTCAGTGTAATAAATATGACGAACACTTACCACGCTGCATATTGGTCCGATATTTCCTACTCCTCCTCAGAAGAGGAAGACGACAGCTGTTACAGAACCACCCACCACAAGAGGACCAAGCAGCGTGAGAAGGAGGAGAAGAGCTATCTGGAGGAATGGACATGGGAGGAGATTTTGGACGGTAAAGGACCCTGGGCACAGGGTGGGGAATATCGCCGCCACAGGGAAGAGCTGAAGGCAGCTAAAGCCGAGCGGCGGCGATATGAGGAGTTAGCACGGCAGCGCAACAGGGACGAGAGGCAGCCCCAAAAATGTATTGGGGGAGGGGGCACACGGGGGTTGTGGCTAAGTCAGGTAGACCTGAGCCGACTCCCCATGCTTACCGTGGCGAGAGGTTGACCAGGCAGGCACCGTGTTATGCCGTGAGGCGCATGGTGTCCCCAGTGCGCAGGCATAGCCCGGTGCTCTACATCGCAGCTCCTCGTATCGGCCGGGCTAGAGTGGGCATCGAGCCAGGAGTAATGAAGCCGGCACAGCGCATCTGGTCTCCAGTGCGTCTCCTCGGCCCAGGTTATATGGCACCAGCACTACGCACGGTGTCCCCGGTTCGCCAGCACAGCCCAGTGCGGTCTGTTCCACCCCGCTGCACTTGCCGGGCTACAGGGAGTATCCAGCCAGGACAGGTTGTGCAGGCTCGGTGCTCGAGACCTCCAGTGCGCCTCCACGGTCCGGTACATCCGGTGCCTCCTCCACGCACCAGGCCTCCTGTGGTAGCCCAACGCACCAGGCTGTCTCTCCGTCTCCTCTCCAGGTGCTCCCGCCTGTCCAGCGCTTCCAGAGTCTCCCTCCTGTCCAGCGCTTCCAGAGCCTCCCTCCTGTCCGGAGCCGCCAGAGCCGCCCGTCAGTCAGGAGCTGCCAGAGTCAGGAGCTGCCAGAGCCGCCCGTCAGTCAGGAGCTGCCAGAGCCGCCCGTCAGTCAGGAGCTGCCAGAGCCGCCCGTCAGTCAGAAGCTGCCAGAGCCGCCCGTCAGTCAGGAGCTGCCAGAGCCGCCCGTCAGTCAGGAGCTGCCATAGCCGCCCGTCAGTCAGGAGCTGCCAGAGCCGCCCGTCAGTCAGGAGCTGCCAGAGCCGCCCGTCAGTCAGGAGCTGCCAGAGTCGCCCTTCACTCCGGTGCTGCCAGAGTTGCCCTTCACTCCGGCGCTGCCGGAATCTCCCGCCTGTCCAGCGCTGCCGGAGTCTCCCATCTATTCGGGGCCCGCTGTAAGGGTCCCCAGTCTGAGGCGAGGGTCGCCGCTCCAGAGGCGCCACCTAAGTGGGCCGAGACTAAGGTGGAGTGGGATCTATGTCCCTCGCCAGAACCGCCACCGCGGACAGATGCCCACCCAGACCCTTCCCTATGTGTTTAGGTTTTGCGGCCAGAGTCCGCACCTTTGGGGGGGAGGGGGGGTACTGTCACGTCCTGACCTTAGTTCCTTTTGTATGTCTCTATTTTAGGTTGGTCAGGGCGTGAGTTGGGGTGGGCATTCTATGTTTTGTTATTGTGTTTATATTTCTATGTGTTTGGCCTGGTATGGTCCCCAATCAGAGGCAGCTGTCATTCGTTGTCTCTGATTGAGAACCATACTTAGGTAGCCTGTTTTCCCACTTTTGTTTGTGGGTGGTTATTTTCGGTTTCAGTGTTTTCACCAGTGTTTTCCGTTATTCTCTTGTTCGTTTGTATTTCAGTGTTCAGTTTATTAAAGTTATCATGGACACGTACCACGCTGCATTTTGGTCTACACCTTCATCCACCTACGACGATCGTTACAGATGAAATTGAAATTGTAGCCAGCTCTGCAAGGATTGTTTGATAAAGAGAGATACTTTGAAACAATATCATTTTCAATTAATTGAAAATGACACATGGCAATCTGCACAAAGGCAAAAAGGCAATTTTTAAACAATGGATGACCTTTCCTTAGTAATCTACTTGAGAACCATTTAGGGTTCAAGTAAAACTTTTGAATAAGTGAAGCTTTTAGAGAGAGGTTTAGTGCTTTTATATTTAATAATCTCAACCCACCCAATTCACAATATAGATAGGCACGTTTTATTTGTCTGGTTTAGCGTCCCAGATAAAGCGAAATATTTTTTGCTCATGATTTGATAAAAGAATCATCAGGAGTAGGCAGCGCCATAAGTAGGTGAGTAAACTGAGATATGACTAAGGAGTTAATCAGGGCCCTTTTTCCATAAATGGACAGGTACTTACCTCTCCATGGTTGCAGGACCTTGTCTATTTTTACAAGTTTTCTATTGAAATTCATTATGGACAGCTTATTTATATATTTTTTGATTTGAATAACAAGTATGTCTACCTCCCCGCCAGCCCATTTTATAGGTAAACTGCAAGGTAATGTAAAAGATTTTTTTTAAAGATACAATACGTAATATTGTACACTTATCATGTGGACTTAATATAAAACTTGAGTCATCAGCATACATGGACACCTTTGTTTTTAAGCCTTGGATTTCTAATCCTCTAATGTTGTTATTGGATCTGATTTTAATAGCTAGCATTTCGATGGTCATAACGAATAGATATGGTGACAGCGAACACCCTTGTTTAACTCCTCTTGACAATTCAAAACTCTCTGAGAAGTAGCCGCTATTTACTATTTTACCCCTGGGGTTGCTATACATTATTTTTTTACCCATTTTACAAGAGAATCACCGAAATTGAAAAAAATCCAGGCATTTATAAATAAAATCCAGTCTTACTTTATCAAAGGTCTTTTCAGAATCCGCTTTAAATACCAGACCTGGCTTCTTCGCTGTTTCATGATGTTCTATAATTTCTAGTAGATGTCGTATATTATCTCCAATGTATCGTCCATGTAAAAAACCTGTCTGATCAGGATGAACATTACCTGGTAAAACCTTTTTAATTCGGAGTGCTATGCATTTCACTAGTATTTTTGCATCACAACATTAAAGTGTAAGAGGGCTCCAGTTTTTTTTTCGATGGAATGGATCTTTTATATTTTCCATTTGGGTCTTGTTTTAATAATAGAGAAATCAGACCTTCCTGCTGAGTACCTGACAGACTACCATTTCTATAGGAGTAGTTAAAACAATCTGACAATGGAGCTTTAAGTATATCAACAAAGTCTTGATATACAGTGCCTTGCGAAAGTATTCGGCCCCCTTGAACTTTGCGACCTTTTGCCACATTTCAGGCTTCAAACATAAAGATATAAAACTGTATTTTTTTGTGAAGAATCAACAACAAGTGGGACACAATCATGAAGTGGAACGACATTTATTGGATATTTCAAACTTTTTTAACAAATCAAAAACAGAAAAATTGGGCGTGCAAAATTATTCAGCCCCCTTAAGTTAATACTTTGTAGCACCACCTTTTGCTGCGATTACAGCTGTAAGTCGCTTGGGGTATGTCTCTATCAGTTTTGCACATCGAGAGACTGAAATTTTCCCCGTGCCCTTAAGGAAATCACTCTACAAACTATCATCCCCGTGCCCTTAAGGAAATCACTCTACAAACTATCATCCCCGTGCCCTTAAGGAAATCACAAACTTTATGGACACATTAGAAATAGGGGATATTTGAAGACTAAAAAACCCTGACCTAGTGAGATATACGTGGAGGAGACTTAATCAAGCTAGTCGTCTTGACTACTTTCTTGTCTCTTTCTCTCTTGCATCAAAGGTTTAAAAAGTTTTAACAGGAGACAGAATGCGATCGGATCATCCGGATCATCCAATAAATGTCGTTCCACTTCATGATTGTGTCCCACTTGTTGTTGATTCTTCACAAAAAAATACAGTTTTATATCTTTATGTTTGAAGACTGAAATGTGGCAAAAGGTCGCAAAGTTCAAGGGGGCCGAATACTTTCGCAAGGCACTGTATGTCATCTTCTACCATTGTATTTATCTTGTGTATTATTACCTGACATTATAGTAGGCCTACAGCGTATTGGCTATTTGCAGTATTTAGATGGAGTTCCTTGCTCACGTGTTTCGCTCTGCCTTTCTGTTCAGCTGTATAATAGCATAATATTTTCGAGATCAGAGCAGATATCTTATTCACAGGGGAAGCTCCATTCCCCCAGGGGTATTACGCCCTTATTTTGATGTTCAGTTCCCTAAAACCTTCACAAGACAACACTTCATTTCAGCACAACAGAGTTTATTCATCCATAATGGTTAGTAGCAGCACTATATCACCCACCTCTACCTGTATGCCATCAACCCCTGGGGTATTTCCAGACTGAAAGGATTTAATAGCCTCAAAAAGTTGTTCCTCTGTAATTTGGCTTTCGCACGGATCTTTCCGAACATTTGTTCATTTTCATCTTTTTATTATTATTTGGAAAGAATTCTGTAATCTTCATTCAGTGGGAGAGGAGGAGTTGGAAAAGAGAACATCTGCTTAAAATGTCTAGCTTCCTCTTTTAAAATATAATTTGGAGAATCATAGATGACTCCGTCGTCAGTAACGAGTTTCTGCAACTTATTTTTGTTAGCGTTCCTGTGTTGGAGATTCAGGAAGAATTTTGTGCAATATTCTCCATATTCCATCCAGTTTGATTTATTTGTGTGATAGATTACATTAGATAGATTCCTCAAGTTCTTTTTGTTTCTCCTCTAACTTATTTTGTATCTCTGTAGTATTGTTTTAATTGCTATCAACCTGTACTATTAGTTAATGTATTTCCCTTGTTAGTATTGTCTCTTTAGCCAGAAACTGCTTTTTTTAAATTATTGATGAATATTGAATTGAATGGTATCCCAAACAATAAGGGGATTTGCTGAACTTATATTATACTGGAAAAATTCAGTATTATTTTGTTTTAGTTAAAAAACAACTTGTCCTCCAGTAAACTTCAATTTCCAATATCCCCCTCCACTTGGAAAATCTATAGGAGTTATGTGAAGGCCAATTAGATGATGATCCGATCGCATTCTGTCTCCTGTTAAAACTTTTTAAACCTTTGATGCAAGAGAGAAAGAGACAAGAAAGTAGTCAAGACGACTAGCTTGATTAAGTCTCCTCCACGTATATCTCACTAGGTCAGGGTTTTTTAGTCTTCAAATATCCCCTATTTCTAATGTGTCCATAAAGTTTGTGATTTCCTTAAGGGCACGGGGATGATAGTTTGTAGAGTGATTTCCTTAAGGGCACGGGGATGATAGTTTGTAGAGTGATTTCCTTAAGGGCACGGGGACGATAGTTTGTAGAGTGATTTCCTTAAGGGAACGGGGATAATAGTTTGTAGAGTGATTTCCTTAAGGGCACGGGGATGATAGTTTGTAGAGTGATTTCCTTAAGGGCACGGGGATGATAGTTTGTAGAGTGATTTCCTTAAGGGCACGGGGATGATAGTTTGTAGAGTGATCACCTTTATGGTCCATTGATGTACACTGTGTTATAGTCTCCTACCAAAATTAATTTATCATTTGTTGCCTGTAAGTTCAATAAATTGCTATAAATATTTTCAAAGAAGTATGGATCATCCTGATTTGAACCATGTAGATTAATGAGCCAAATCTATTTTTCGTCTGCTTTCATATTAAAAAAGATCCACCTTCCTTGTGAATGATTCCTGTCTATTTGTACAAACAGATCTACATTTTTGTTTCTTAAAATAATCACACCTTTTGAGTTCCAGAAAGTTATTTCATCAATCGACTCCTTTTTTCCACACAACTTCATCTAAGGATGTAGAGGGAGTTTCCTGTAAACAGTATATGTTATATTCTATCATTCTTAAATGGAAGAAGTTTGGAACCACCAAGACCTAGAGCTGGCCGCCCAGCCAAACTGAGCAATCGGGGGAGAAAGGCCTTGGTCACGGAGGTGAACAAGAACCCTAGAGTTCCTCTGTGGAGGTGCGAGAAACTTCCAGAAGGACAACCATCTCTGAAGCACTCCACCAATCAGGCCTTTACGGTAGAGTAGCCAGATGAAAGCCACTCCTCAGTAAAAGGCACATGACAGTTTGGAGTTTGCCAAAAGGCACCTAAAGATTCTCGGAACATGAGAAACAAGATTCTCTGGTCTGATGTCCAAGATTGAACTCTTTGGCCTGAATGCCAAGAGTCACATCTGGAGGAAACCTAGCACCATCCCTACGGTGAAGCATGGTGGTGGCAGCATCATGCTGTGGAGGTGTTTTTCAGCAGCAGGAACTGGGAGACTAGTCAGGATCAAGGCAAAGATGAACGGAGCAAAGTACTGAGAACATCCGTGATGAAAACCTGCTCCATGAAAGAGAGCGCTCAGGACCTGAGACTGGGCGAACGTTCACCTTCCAACAGGACAATGACCCTAAGCACACAGCTTAGACAACGCAGGAGTGCTTTTGCGACAAGTCTTTTGGGACAAGTCTCTGAATGTCCTTGAGTGAACCAGCCACAGCCCGGACTTGAACCCGATCGAATATCTCTGGAGAGACCTGAAAATATCTGAGCAGCGACGCTCCCCATTCATCTTGACAGAGCTTGAGAGGTTCTGCAGCGAAGAATGGGAGAAACTCCCCGAATGCAGGTGTGCCAAGCTTGTAGCGTCATACCCAAAAAGACTCGAGGCTGTAATCGCTGCCAAAAGGTTCTTCAACAAAGTCCTGAGTAAAGGGTCTGAATACTTATATAAATGTGATATTTTCAGTTATTATTTTAATACATTTGCTAAAATGTCTTAACCTGTTCTTGCTTTGTCATTATGGGGTATTGTGTGTAGATTGATGAGGGGGTAAAAACTATTTAATCCATTTTAGAATAAGGCTGTAACCTAACAACATGTGGAAAAAGTCAAGGGGTCTGAATACTTTCCAAAGGCACTGTATATCCATAGCGTTATGGGCCAGTTTGATCTCTTAAGATTGATCTCTTTTGATTGATCTCTTTTGATTGATCTCTTTTGATTGATCTCTTTCGATTGATCTCTTTTGGTTGAAATACAAGTACTAGATGTAAGCTCGTAAGATCAAGCTGCCAAGGTATAGCGGTGTTTGTCAGACCACGAGACATCCTGAAAATCAGTCTTTTCACAAAATTGTCTGTAGCGGCCTACGAACTATTGTGACCCCTCTATGGAGAGGTGAGACTCTCACAAACACGATGGTGTTCTCCGTTTTGCTCTACGCGTCTGAAGTCGGTTCAGCCGTTACGGCCGGTGAAGTCGGTACAGCCGGTATAGTCGGTACGGCCGGTATAGTCGGCCGGTATGCCAACTTCTGTCTGTAATTTCACCAGTTTCTCACAGCAGGAAATTCCTGCAGCAAAAGGAAATTTGAATTATTATGTGGATTTAAATGAATGGCCATTTTTTTATAAATGTTTTGATAAATGTATTTGATAAATGTTCACGTCTGACACTTTTAAGTGGAAATTACAAACTTTAGAAGCCTTTTTAAACCTTGAATACACTACAAGTTCGCATTCCCTGCTGTGTAGGATGAAATTTCCAGCAACAGCAGGGTGATCAAATTAAGACCCTACATCTGTAATAACAGTGTAATCCGAAACTGTGTTCAGCCACCCTAACAAGCTAACGCCTCTAACAGTCTTGTCTTCCTAAATGCATTGGGATCTGACTGACTGCCACCACCAAGTAAATACTCCACACAGACAGAGACAGTGTGTGTGTGTGTGTGTGTGTGTGTGTGTGTGTGTGTGTGTGTGTGTGTGTGTGTGTGTGTGTGTGTGTGTGTGAGAGAGTCCTGGGCCACTCTGACAGCCCAGCATACTTGAGAAAGATCAACTATCTTCTATCTTCTATCTTTGTTGGACAAGGAGAGGACAAACAAGGTTTACTCCTGTGTTTACCTGTAGGACGGATCCGGCTAACAGGCGGGTTGCATTTCAGTCCGTTTTTTTCGGTCTGTTGTTACTGTAATGTTAGTTCATGTTTCAAACCACAGGCTTATTGCAGCATTCATTGATGCGGAGTCACACAAATCCAAATCAACAAATTCATAAACAGTGCAGTGTTTTATACTGGAATTCAGAATATAGAATTTAGTATTTGGAATCTGTTCCATTTCAACTTTATATCTTCTTCTCTCTCTGAATTTTCCTGCTACATCACTCTGTCCCCCAGCCTCTGTCCTATATGACCCACAGCTCTATTTACCCTGGGGGTAAGGAAGGGGGAAAGGAAGGGGGAAAGGAAGGGGGTAACGAAGGGGGAAAGGAAGGGGGTAACGAAGGGGAAAGGAAGGGGGTAACGAAGGGGGAAAGGAATGGGGTAACGAAGGGGGGTAAGGAAGGGAACGTACTGACAGACACACTAAACGAAAGTTAAAGTAGTATTTATGTTGTATGACTTACTGGGGTTAAACAGAGAGACCTTAATCCATCCATCATTCATTTGTTTAAGAATATGGTCAATAGATTTTACTGTCTGACTGTTGACAAAAAGCCTTTCACTGCTTCACTGCCCATTACCTGTCTGTCTGTCTAGAGGTTAGAGAGGAATGGTCCCAACATGTCAGATATGTGACCTGACCTACCTGATAACATCTTTATGGGATTATATTGACCTTGTTTCCTACCTATGTTATTGTTTAAGAGACAAATAGAAGAACCTATGGAAAAATGTTTAAATAATTACCATACTGTCTGTATATACTTCAATACAACTGTGTTAAGTATCTGTGTTTGGTTTCATTTGAATTGAAATATGTATTTAATTTTTTTTACATTTTTATATAAAACAATTTCTGCAGGATTGAGAAAATTCCCCCCCGCAGATTATCCAGTTCACGAATCATGCTTTTAAAAAACGGTCCTGCTTCCATTGCTTAGGTTGACGGCTAAACTAAATCCTGAATAAACAATTAAATGCTACTCAAATTAAAAAAAAACGTTGCGTAACTGATATCTATGAAAATGCCGGGTTGTTTCTTCATCAGCATTAGGACTGATGCTGTGTGCTGCTCTTAATCCTCACCCTGAAGGTGTTCTTCTACTGACAGGTGCCCCTGCTGCTGCTGGCCCAGTGCCCACCTTCTGTTGTCTTTGTAGGCCATACCCAACAGACTCCCCTCTCTTCCCCCTGACGTCCATGTGTTCACTGTGCCCCTGGAAATATCAGGTCCTGGCACTGTCCTCGTGGCCTGCTTACATGAACCACAATGCCTGGAGAAACTGACGAGGGACCGAGTCGGCGGTTCTGTTCTGACTCTCTTACTCTGGCGTTTGTACCCTGAGGTGTTCTAACAATAAAGTATGGACTTTTTGAAAGCACACTTCAAATGTCTTACGACCTTAGTCTTTTCATCTTCAGTCCGCTGTTCCTGCACCTGGGTTAGAAGGAGAGGTACGGTTCCGTTTCTCACTGTATCCTGAACCGTGTTGACACCTCACAGTGTCAACACTAACCCCACGGGGAAGACTGAGGACAGGTCCTAACGTCGGTCTAATATTTCAATGTGATCCCCTCCCTGAGAGAATCAAATATCTCCTTTAGCTCTGGTGAGTTCATCTCATTTGACAGCCTCGGGTAATTTGCTGAGTGTTGTACTGAGCATGTGCGGTGTGCCACTGTTTACACAACAATAAGACAAAGTCTGTTGACCTGAGGGTGTAAGCAGCAGAACTACAGCACTACAGCACTACAGAACTACAGAACTACAGAACTACAGCACTAGAGCACTACAGAACTATAGAACTACAGAACTACAGCAGCTCTACAGCACTATGGAACTATAGCACTACAGAACTACAGAACTACAGAAATACAGAACTACAGAACTAAAGAACAACAGCACTACAGAACTACAGCACTATAGCACTTACAGAACTACAGCACTACAGCACTACAGAACTATAGCACTACAGCACTACAGAACTACAGAACTACAGCACTACAGAACTACAGAACTATAGCACTTACAGAACTACAGCACTACAGCACTACAGAACTACAGAACTACAGAACTACAGAACTATAGCACTTACAGAACTACAGAACTACAGAACTACAGCACTACAGAACTACAGCACTAGAGCACTATAGCACTTACAGAACTACAGAACTACAGCACTAGAGCACTATAGCACTTACAGAACTACAGAACTACAGAACTACAGCACTACAGAACTACAGCACTAGAGCACTATAGCACTTACAGAACTACAGCACTAGAGCACTACAGAACTAGAGCACTACAGAACTACAGCACTACAGAACTACAGAACTTACAGAACTACAGAACTACAGAACTACAGCACTACAGAACTAGAGCACTACAGAACTACAGCACTACAGAACTACAGAACTTACAGAACTACAGAACTACAGAACTACAGCACTAGAGCACTATAGCACTTACAGAACTACAGCACTACAGCACTACAGCACTACAGAACTACAGCACTAGAGCACTATAGCACTACAGAACTACAGCACTACAGCACTAGAACATTAGAGAACTACAGCACTACAGCACTACAGAACTATAGCACTACAGAACTACAGAACTACAGAACTAGAGCACTAGAGCACTAGAACATTAGAGAACTACAGCACTACAGCACTACAGCACTACAGAATCCCGCAGCAACAGCATTTGAATGTTGGGTTCATAATGTTGCTTGATGGTGTTTAGGCTATTTGCTGACAAGAGCAAGCCAGGGTTTAATTTCTCAAACCTGCGAGTTAGACTATCCAAACAGGACAGGTACACCAACAACTATTGTTTCAATACACGCCCTGAGAGCACTGAGCACTTCTCTGGCCCCAGCCCAGAAGGCTAACATGAAAGAACCAGCCCACAATCTGTGCACAGGCAACCGTGTGTGTGTGAGTGTGTGTGTGTGTGGGTGTGAGGGACTCATGGAGGGAGGAGGTGGGGGAGGAGGGGACAGTGTGAGAAGTGGGAGGGGACCGTGGAGTTCCTCAGGGAGCTAGGATTCTCTTAGTACTCTCCTGCAAAGCTCCTGAGTAGAATAGATGTGAGTAAAGTTAACTAGCCGGCTATTGACACTGACAGAGTTCACAATATTGCATGTGTGTTTTTTTTCTTCCCACGAGAGACACTATGGAAGAACAACAGTGCTTGTCACTCTCGTTTTGCTGGATCTGCAAAATCCTTAAAGCATAAAGGAGGAAAATAATAACAAGAAACATTTCAGAAGGGGTCAACTTAGAGAACCTTGGGTAAGTTTCTGTTCTGTTCTGTCAGTGTTGACAGATGCAAGCTGAATTCATGTGCAACTTTAGTTACTGAAGTTTCTAAACACTTCTAAGCAGTTTGTTTTTACCACTCTTAAAGTCTTACAAAATGAAAAGCATATATAACATGTTTCATAAGTTATAACGCATTAAAAAAGGCATTTCTAAACATGTCTTAATCAGTGATAAAGGCTGATTCATAAAAGTGTTACCCAGTTACTTACTGTAAACTTACTGTTTAATCCTGCATGCTAAGTGTCATCGTGGTTTGTTTTATTGACTCAACACAGCTTCTAGAACGGCCTGGGCATGGCTTAGGGTGTGTTCCAATGTGGGAACATTTTGCATATCGTGCACTATTTGGGACTATTTCCATTCACTAAAAGTCGTTTTCTGTAGTTTTGTATGTATGCATTGCGTGGGAGATAAGTAATTGCTGTGAAATATGCATGGGAATTGAGCTAAACTTGTTTGTGGAGGAAATGCCTGGATTAACAATTTTTTTTTAAATCCCAAAAACTCTTTATATAAACTTGCTTTGTTCATAAGCTTGTAGCTTAGTTGTCCCTCCTTCTGTTGACCCCAGTTGACCCCTGTTTACTGACATAAAAACATATTTCCAAGAGTGGCATCATGTGGCCCCAGTAGGATCATTTGACTTCTGTCACTGAGATGTGTTGACTTTCGTATTTTACATGACAAATAAATACAAAAGTTGTCATTTAGCAGACACTCTTATCCAGAGCGACATACAGGAGTGAATGCATCATAAATAAATAAATAAAAAACTTGTTCATACTGGTCCCCCATGAGAATTAAACCCACAATCCCTGGTGTTGTAAATGCCATGCTCTACCAACCTATGAAATCTGTAAGAGACGCTGATGGTCTGAACGTTCAACTTTGTTACCTATGACAGACGGATGGCCCATCAGATAACCTCCTGGAAGCCCACTCGTCCGTTTCCATGACGGAGACTTCCCTGGCTTCCCATTGGCCGTGAAGTTTTTTTCCTCCATTCATATTCCTGCTTAATTCCTGAAACAAATGAGCATCTAGGAGTTGATGAGTTCCTATTGATAGATCACATTCCTTCAACCTGGAATAACCTGAGACTGCACTGTGATGTTACTGTGCTTTACCAATAGATAGGTGTGTGTGTGTGTGTGTGTGTGTGTGTGTGTGTGTGTGTGTGCACGCGCGCTATAAATGGCATTGTCTTAAGCCAGTCTTGTCCATTAGAATGAATGTACTGGGGCGGCAGGTAGCCTAGTGGTTGGGGTTGGGGCGGCAGGTAGCCTAGTGGTTGGGGTTGGGGCGGCAGGTAGCCTAGTGGTTGGGGTTGGGGCGGCAGGTAGCCTAGTGGTTGGGGTTGGGGCGGCAGGTAGCCTAGTGGTTGGGGCGGCAGGTAGCCTAGTGGTTGGGGTTGGGGCGGCAGGTAGCCTAGTGGTTGGGGCGGCAGGTAGCCTAGTGGTTGGGGCGGCAGGTAGCCTAGTGGTTGGGGCGGCAGGTAGCCTAGGAGTTGGGGTTGGGGCGGCAGGTAGCCTAGTGGTTGGGGTTGGGGCGGCAGGTAGCCTAGTGGTTGGGGCGTTGGGCAAGATCGAATCCCCGAGCTGACAAGGTCAAAATCTGTCGTTCTGCCCCTGAACAAGGCAGTTAACCCACTGTTCCTAGGCAGTCATTGAAAGTAAGAATTTGTTCTTAACTGACTTGCCTAGTTAAATAAAGGTCAAAAAGAAAGAAAAAAAGACCTGGCAATACATTACTGTCCACTCCCAGTCATTTAGGTGATTAGTCTGCCTGTGGCACTGGGTGGTAGAGGTAACTAATGGCTGATGTCCAGAGTTACTGGGTGTAGAGGTAACTAACGGCTGATGTCCAGAGTTACTGGGTGGTAGAGGTAACTAATGGCTGATGTCCAGAGTTACTGGGTGTAGAGGTAACTAACAGCTGATGTCCAGAGTTACTGGGTGTAGAGGTAACTAACAGCTGATGTCCAGAGTTACTGGGTGTAGAGGTAACTAACATCTGATGTCCAGAGTTACTGGGTGGTAGAGGTAACTAACGGCTGATGTCCAGAGTTACTGGGTAGTAGAGGTAACTAACGGCTGATGTCTAGAGTTACTAGGTAGTAGAGGTAACTAACGGCTGATGTCCAGAGTTACTGGGTGGTAGAGGTAACTAACAGCTGATGTCCAGAGTTACTCAGTAGTAGAGGTAACTAACAGCTGATGTCCAGAGTTACTGGGTGGTAGAGGTAACTAACGGCTGATGTCCAGAGTTACTGGGTGTAGAGGTAACTAACGGCTGATGTCCAGAGTTACTGGGTGGTGGAGGTAACTAACGGCTGATGTCCAGAGTTACTGGGTGGTAGAGGTAACTAACGGCTGATGTCCAGAGTTACTGGGTGGTAGAGGTAACTAACAGCTGATGTCCAGAGTTACTAGGTAGTAGAGGTAACTAACGGCTGATGTCCAGAGTTACTGGGTGGTAGAGGTAACTAACAGCTGATGTCCAGAGTTACTCAGTAGTAGAGGTAACTAACAGCTGATGTCCAGAGTTACTGGGTGGTAGAGGTAACTAACGGCTGATGTCCAGAGTTACTGGGTGTAGAGGTAACTAACGGCTGATGTCCAGAGT
>NC_143046.1:9232500-9237500 GCF_057628025.1 Oncorhynchus mykiss | reverse complement strand
AAATAATTGTAGACCTCCACAAGTCTGGTTCATCCTTGGGAGCAATTTCCAAACACCTGAAGGTACCACGTTCATCTGTACAAACAATAGTACTTAAGTATAAACACCATAGGACCACGCAGGCGTCATACCGCTCAGGAAGGAGACTCGTTCTGTCTCCTAGAGATGAACGTACTTTGGTGCGAAAGTGCAAATCAATCCCAGAACAACAGCAAAGGACATTGTGAAGATGCTGGAGGAAACAGGTACAAAAGTATCTATATTTACAGTAAAGTCCTATATGGACATAACCTGAACGGCTGCTCAGCAAGGAAGAAGCCAATGCTCCAAAACCGCCATAAAAAAGCCAGACTACGGTTTACAACTACACATGGGGACAAAGATTGTATTTTTTGGAGAAATATCCTCTGGTCTGATTAAACAAAAATATAACTGTTTGTCTTTAATGACTATCGTTATGTTTGGAGGAAAAAGGGGGATGCTTGCAAGCCGAAGATCACCATCCCAACCGTGAAGCACGGGGGCGGCAGTATCATGTTGTGGGGGTTCCTGCTGCAGGAGGGACTGTTGCACTTCACAAAATAGATGGCATCATGAGAAGGGAAAATTACGTGGATGTACTGAAGCAACATCTCAAGACATCAGTCAGGAAGTTAAAGCTTGGTCGCAAATGGGTCTTCCAAATGGACAATGCCCACAGCATACTTCTAAAGTTGTGGCAAAATGACTTAAGGACAACAAAGTCAATGTATTAGAGTGGCCATCACGAAGCCCTGATCTCAATTCCATAGAAAAGTTGTGGGCAGAACTGAAAAAGCATGTGCGAGCAAGGATGCCTGCAAACCTGAATCAGTTACACCAGCTCTGTCAGGGGAAATGGGCCAGATTTCCCCCAACTTATTGTGGGAAGCTTGTGGAAGGCTACCCGAAACGTTTGACCCAAGTTAAACAATTTAAAGGCAATGCTACCAAATACTAATTGAGTGTATGTAAACTTCTGACCCACTGGGAATGTGATGAAGGAAATAAAATCTGAAATAAATCATTCTCTCAACTATTATTCTGACATTTCACATTCTTAAAATAAAGTGGTGATCCTAACTGACCTAAAACATGGAATTTTTACAAGGTTTAAATGTCAGGAATTGTGAAAAACTGAATTTAAATGTATTTGGCTAAGGTATATGTAAACTTCCCACTTGAGCTGTACCTGACTCTGGCTGTCACCCCCCCCCCCCCCCCCCCTTTAGCAGTTGTTACGAGAGATGGCTGAGGAATGACTAATTTTAACACATTTGATTAGTCAAATCATCATTTATAATAATCTGTAAAGCCTTGTGTTCTTCTTGTATGAGCATGTTTGTCTAAGCTAGTAATGATTCTACGGACCAAAACGATCGATCACTTTCTACGAGTGATGACACACTGAAAGTGAAAGGTTAGTTAGGTAAACAGTCATTTTGTTCGTCGCCACAGTAACAGATTGACAGGTATTTTATGTAATTTCAAGGAGCAGCTAATTATTAAGCGTTCCTCTCACTCCAGATCTCTCTGATATCTCCGGTAAACTTCAGGTGTAAGAGAAATGAAAAGGTAGCAGTCATGAAGCAAGAGCTTCATGGGCTTTTAAAGTGCTGAGAGATGGTCAAATCACCATGCAGGAATACTGGAGTCTTTATTGTTGCCAAGTACAGCACTAAAAACTAGACCATTTCACCTGAAGGCCAATTATATATTTGATTTATTTTGAGGATATAAATATACTTTTTTTGTTATCCACTAGAGAAAAGGGCTCGTACTGTATATTTCACTATGAGTCTTATGAATTGTTGAGCTTTAAATGTGTTTACATTTAGGAGTAAAAGGGTAATGTCTGAACAGCCTACGCTGAACAGAAGAACACAGACAAAAGGTGGAAACAAACCACCAAATCCTGTTTTACATCTGTCATCACGTAACAAATCCTTTTTTATTAACACATGTTGACAAAGGCTTTATAATAATGATTTGATTATCAGTTGTTGCACTCAAAGGAAAGGAATAATGACATGAGGGTGGGGGGGGGGGGGGGCACCACCTGTCTAATGCTGCTCTGAGGCTGTTTCTTGTCATCAAACAATGTATTGCTTTGCTTTGGTCAAGGCATGTTAGAACAGGAGACAAATACCTCACAGCAGGCTTTCACTGTGGTGTTGTGTCATTGGATCATTATTCTCACATTGTACTGCTCAGACAGGAGCAGGCGCTAGGGAAATGACTGATATGTTCACAATCTGGTCAACGAGATGTATTTTGTATGGACTTGTACGCAATTTCCGTAGATGATTGAACTATAAGTTAAGATGTATATGTTTTCCCGCCATATGAACTCAAATCTAATTTTCTCTCTCTCTTTCTCTCTCTCTCTCTCTCTGTCTCTCTCTCTCTCTCTCTCTGTCTCTCTCTCTCTCTCTCTCTCTCTCTCTCTCTTTCTTTCTCTCTCTCTCTCTCTCTCTCTCTCGCTCTCTCTCTCTCTCTCTCTCTCTCTCTCTCTCGCTCTCTCTCTCTCTCTTTCTTTCTCTCTCTCTCTCTCTCTCTCTCTCTCTCTCTCTCTCTCTCTCTCTCTCTCTCTCTCTCTCTCTCTCTCAGAGCTGAGGATCCTGGTGATGACAGTGAAGATGGTTAAAACAGACACAAGTACACTACTCTTAGTGGTAGCGGTCTTACTAACACTAGTAGCAAGTAACGAGTATCACAAAATACCAACAAAATGGAGCTTGGGAAAGGTGCTTGGAAAAGACAGCTCTCCCATGAGGTTCACTTACCATCTCTACAATGCCACCATTAATGAGAACTCAGCACCCAGGACTGCTGTGGAGAGTCCCATCAAGATGGGCATCGTAGTGACCGATCCTTTCTGGGACATCAAGTTCAAACTCGTCTCTGGAGACGACGACGGCCTATTCAAAGCGGAGGAGGTCAGAGTAGGGGATTTCTGCATTCTGAGAATCAAAACGCGAAGCAGTAATTCTGCATCACTAAACAGGGAAGTAAGAGACAGTTATACTCTCACCATTGAAGCCACTGAAATCACGTACGACTTCCAGGCCAGGACCAAGGTATTGGTTCAGGTGATTGACACCAATGATCTGAAGCCGCTCTTCTACCCAGCCTCGTACAACGTAGTCATCAGGGAAGACGCTCCATTGAAGTCCAGCGTGGTCAGGGTCAGTGCGACGGACGCGGATATTGGCTGCAACGCTGAGTTCTATTACTCCTTCATGAGTAGAGCTCATCCGTTCGCCGTTGATCCTTTCACAGGCGTCATCAGCCTCGTCAAGAGACTGAACCACAGCCGAGCAGAAACCTACGATCTCACTGTATTAGCCGAGGACAGGACCAAGAAGATATCTGGGGTTCAGAAGTTTGGCAACGTGGCCAGGGTTAAAGTTACCATAGAAAAGGTCTCCTCGACCGCCCCCATCATCAAACCTCTCCCGGTTGTCTTGGCTCAGAAGGATGAAGACGAGAAGATAACTATTGATGTCCATGTAGAGTCGGGTGTAAAGCAGGTTGAGTCCGTTAGTATTGTTGGCGGGGATCCACAGAGGTATTTTGAAATTATTCCATCCAGCCTGCAAGGCAATGGATTCCAAGTGGTCTCCACCAAGAGAATGAACTGGTCTCAGAGCCCATCTGGATTAAACCTCTCCCTTCAAGCTAAAGACAAGAGCAATCCACCTTTAGTTTCTCCAGTTTCAGAAATCCATATCCCTCCCTATAAACAAAGCCTGTTTAGCTTTCTGGAAGACACTTACATTCTCACACTAAGTGAGTTTTCACCACCAAAAACACATGTGGTCAGAGTTAGTGTGAATCCGGCATATTTGAATGTTAGATTCCACATTAAAAGTAACTCTGATAGCCCCAAATTTAAGATTAACCCCAAAACAGGAATAATCGTTACCTCAGACTCCTTTGACTTCGAGAAAAAGTCTCGTTATGAATTCGACGTGATAGCGAATCACGGCGAAGCCGAGACCCATGTAGTTGTTGAGATAACTGACGAAAACGACAACGCCCCCACATTCACCAAGCCCTCATACCAAACCACACTACCAGAGAACGTACCTATAGGCAGCAGCGTTCTAACAGTCTCTGCAATAGACGACGACAGGGAACGAAATGGTTTTGTGACCTATGCCATAGCCAACTCAGCTCCTTCCCCATTCACAATAGACCCAATCAGTGGAGTGATCTCTACATCTGAGGATCTGGACTACGAGTTGATGAAGAGGTGGTATCATCTCAGAGTGTGGGCTTCGGACAGCGGCAGTCCCTTCAGTCATGTTTCTGAGTGCGCCGTGACGATCACCATGAGCAACGTCAACGACAACACCCCTCTGTTTGAGCAGGTGGGATGCAACGCCACCATACCTGTAGATTTAGCGGTGGGAGAGCCAATCGCAGAGCTGTCTGCTGTTGACCTGGACGAACTACAACAGCTCAGATATGTGATAGAGTCAGGGAATGACCAAAAACTGTTTGACATCGATGCTGTATCAGGAGTCATTACACTGATCAGACAGATACCCACAGCTTCGATAGAGACTGAATTACCTTCGTTCAGACTCAGAATCACAGCAACCGACGGTAAACATACCTCTGATCCCTCTGTTGTTACTGTTACTATCGGTAACCAGGGCACTGAAGCCACCGTCAGTTGTCAGGAGACTGGGATTTTCAAACAGCTTACAGACAAACTGATTGAATCCATAAAGCCAGGGTTGACTTTCCAGGATGAGGAATCCTTCTCGGACGTTCATATCATCAACCGCTACTCTCCTAAGTTCAACTCTGGCATCCCGAGTACTATTGACATCAGAGAGGACTTCCCTTTGAATTCAACTATCCTTTACTTCAAGGCTACGGATAACGACACTGGATTCAACAGCAAGCTTGTGTACGCTATCTCAAGTGGAAATGAAGATGGGTGTTTCTCCATTGGTATTTTCTCTGGG